>NC_133128.1:173061002-173247393 GCF_048418815.1 Hemitrygon akajei
TTTTCATGGATAAGTTTGGCCTATGTCATATCACTTATTTTAATGTCAAGGACCATCAGTTGACAGTTTTATAAGAATTCCATTCTCTCCAAAGCTCAAA
The DNA here is from genome assembly GCF_048418815.1 of Hemitrygon akajei. Classification (NCBI taxonomy): domain Eukaryota; kingdom Metazoa; phylum Chordata; class Chondrichthyes; order Myliobatiformes; family Dasyatidae; genus Hemitrygon; species Hemitrygon akajei. The sequence goes on from NC_133128.1 coordinate 173,061,103, forward strand.
TCCCAAACCTGAAAGTATATCATTACTAATGAACACATTGGTTTTTCTCATTAATCAATACATTTTAACTATTATCTAAGCTGATAGTTCCCTTCATCTGGGGAAACTGATCTTGAGAGTAATTCAGCTGAACAATATAACAGCAACTTTGTGTATGACCAGCAGTGGAAGAAATGTAATTATGAAAGGTGTGACTAAAATATTTACAGTTTAATGCTTTGAAGAGACAATGTACCAATGTACTCTACTTTGTTTCATTATGGAGAAGAATAGAGTGCTGTTGATCTTGGAAGGTATTATAGGGGAAGAGGTTCACTATTCCTGTTTCACTGTAGCATTTTCCCTGCTAATGTTAATTTGAATAGCTGAGTCTGATGCCGTTCTCTTTGCAAAAAAAATATTGTTAATTAGATCAATCTATTGAATGGACCTGTTTTGCTAAGAGCTATTTACTAAAATCTGTTACATATTTACTTAACAGCAAACCAGTTGGTTCTGAGCCTACACCAAAATCTAGGATTTCTGACCTTCCTCCAGTCTCTCCTAATCATATTGGAGGATACAAACTAGCTGCTGCTACTTTTGCTGGTATTGAAAACAAGTTTGGGCTTTACCTGCCTAAATTTAGATCTTCAGACCATCCACAGGTATTGGCTGTTTCTCCGAAGTCTTAGGAGATCTCTTTTATGAGGTGCAATCAAGTAACATGGAGCAATGTTGAAAATAATAGCTGCATATTGGTGGAGGTCAGTTCAAATTTGATTGAAATCATGTATTTCCTAATTAAATTTTTGTATTAATATGTCTGAATTGTTTGCATTGCAGAGAAATTTGTCATCAGACATTATTTGTATAATTTTAGAAATCATAAAAGACAAAAACAAGGAAAGTTAATGCAGCTAGAAATACTTAAAACAAATTAAGTAATGATTGTTTCAGAAAGCAGTGTATACAGTCGGTGATTCTGGTTTGAAGAGTTAATACTTCTGTTATGCTAACTCATGATCACTTTAAACAAAAATTATTGATGTGCTTTTCCTTGGTCAGTCATTTTCCTCTGTTGCTTATTGATGCATCAGAAATAGTTCAAAACAGTACTTGTTGAGAACAGTACTATATTAAACGGTATTCATAAAAAAATATCTAATGTTACAAAGACTAATGCACATCTTATTTTGTTGTCTCAATGGCTTATTTTCTGTTTATTAAAATTGTGGTATACAAAGTTATAAAAATAGTTTCACAGTAATATGACTGGATCTAAGAAAAATACCTACAAAATTGAAATCCACCTGCTTTCTTGAAACTGTGAATAAGAACAATAAACTGTGAATGTGGCAGGTTGGTTATGTTGTTTAAGATATCAAGATTCCAGCTCAGTTATGGATCATGATTAAAGAACACTCTCCAATTATTGGCAATGAGTTATGGCATTTCGCAAAGAACAGTTGCAGCAAAATATTTTTCCATTAACTTTTTTACGCTCTTCACCTTATCCTGTGTAATAGAGTTGCCTACTTCTAGGATTTTGCACAAAATCTGCATGTTTGACATACAGTGAAAGCATGATCTTCATGCTAGGTTTAAGGAGGATTCCAATTCATGGACCCTGTGGATTACACTATGAGGCAGAGGTAATAATAATAATATTGATTTGTTACTCTAAGAGGAAGGCAGAAATATTCAGGTTCAAGATATTGTGACTTATGGCATTCATCAAGGGTATTGTCTTTGGTGGAAAAGTATACCCATGCATAGTAGAAAAGTTGGTCACTTCAAGTCTATTAAAGCCAGTAATTGCAAGATAAATAAATAAATTGATATTATTCTTTGTGTTTACCTTTATAGCTGATTTTAAATAAAATTATTATCCATGTATGATCTTTAATTTAAAATATCTGCGGCGTTACTTTAGTCTTTGCTTTGCACAGCTTGCACTTAATAAACCTGTACATATTGTACATCTGTACAGACACATCATAAAAGACAGAATAGATCACTTGACACTGGGGCAATATGCTTGAGTTAAAGGGTTGCTGAAAAATATTGTACAGATTGTTTTGTTAAATCATGGCATTTAAACTATAAACTGTTACCATATTACTGTTTTAAAGAATTATTTTTACTGCATTGATTTGTTTTATGAAAATGTGCTATATTTGGTGTCTGAATTGCAAGGAAAACTCGATCTGACTAAGCTAATTTTAGGATATCAGCAAAGCCCAAAAATTTGCTTTTTATTATTATGTATACTTCAGCATATTTGCTGAAAGGAATTCTTTAATTTTGTAATTGGGAGTTTCTCAATGATACGAAGTTACATTTGAACTATGTACAGATTGTTTCCTTGGGCACTATTCAAGTATGTACATTAACCACCAGCAGTTTACCTGTGTGAGAAGGAATACACCTAATGTGACATTTCTACAATTAAACTGTATATATGGCGGATAAAACCAGTTGCATTTTTGATGTTTCTGTAGTAAACTCAAATATATTAACAGTAAATTTGATATTGCCTGTTGAAAAATATTGTTTATTGTACTCTAAATTCCATTTAAAGGTACCATGTAATAGTTCAAAAAACTCATGGCATCAAGGAGAGCCATAAATTACTTTACAAAATGAGCACATATACTCTCATCTGATGCTAAAACATCAAACTCAGAGGGGTAACTGATCAAGTTACACCATGAAAAGGATAGTATGTGTGTGTAAATGCTTGTGCAGTTCAATATAAAACATCACATCAGATATTTACTTTCCTGTATATTTATTATTTGTAGCAATTTTAATGCTAATTTTACATAATTTTTGTAACTATTGTTAAAACTTCACATTAGATCAAAATAATTTTAAAAATGACATTAATTACAAGACTAATATGCATGTGGTATTTCCAAAACTACAGGAGAACAAACTTCCCACAATGACACTTGCTTTTGTGGCCAACTCCTGCAGTCTACATGCAATGGGATAAATTTGGTGTACAGATGGAGGCTGTGGAAAGAATAGTTAGAGTGGATGTGGAGAAAATGATACCTATAGTGGGGGATTTTCAGACCAAAGAGCAGTCTCAAAATAGAGAGATCTCCACTTTGAATGGAGACGAGGAGAAATTTCTTTAACCAGAGGATAATAAATCTCTGGAATTCATTGCCCACAGGTGGCTGTGGAGGCCAGGTCATTGGATGCATTTAAGGTGGAGGTTGATAAGTTCTTGATTATTCAGAGCTTGAAAGATTATGGGGAGAATGCAGTTGAGATGGAAAATAGATCAGCTAAGATGAAATGACGAAGCAGACTTGATGGGCCCAAATGGCCTAATTCTGCTCCTATGGTCTTAAAAATTACAAATCTAATACAGGAAAGTACAATTTTTGTAATTGTAGCTGTCAAAAATACAACAGCTATAATTAGTTCCCGAAGTATGAATGTTTATAAAACTGCTAAGAATTCTTCCCTATCACCTGCTGTTGCACATATTGGTGACACTTTAAATATTCAATCGACTTTTGTGATGGGGCTAGTTATTTCACTGAAATATGGGGAGAATGAAATTTAAGAAATTTGTTGCACGAGTTCCTGTGCCATTTCATTGTTACCAACCAAGATACTAAATTTAATTGGACACAATTGAATTGCTGTTTCCTACTCTACATACAGGTCTTGGCTTGAATTCTCATCTGCTATTCATGCTGCAATTTCTTCCTCTGCATCAGCTCTGTTGGCATTTATTTCTGCCAAAGTTCGAGCGAAGCGTGTCCATTCATCACTTCGAGGAACTGCTATTTGCTGTTCAGAAAGAAAGGAAAGTTTTAAATTCTCACACCCTTCAGTTAGATGGGTATGTGGACAATTTAAAATGACAGAACCAACAGTCAAGAATAGACAAAGTATCATCTTCCAACAAAGGAAATGTCTAGAAATGTTAAATTCTAATGGTATAATTTGAAATACATCCAGTTACTTGAGTGAATTACAATTTTATGACGCCTTTGGTAATAAAGCTTGAGGCACAATTGGCTGAATGATTTCCCGTACTCTACCATTCAAATGAAATCTCATTATGATGGGCTTTCTGAACTCAAATGAACAGTTAGCCCACCATAGATAAATCATCCTTTACTACATATCAGATTAATTGCCCATTAGCATTCCTACTCAAAAGAGATTGTATGGTAGCAAAGTTATGAACTCATTGACCTGTTTAATTGTGAAAATAATGCACTTCTGGTGAATGAACAAGGAGCCAATGAAGGTTCACAGGCAAGTGATCTAAACCATGTAATTTTAAAGTCTACTGATAAATAGTGGTAAAAATGTAGCCTTACATCTTCTATGCAAATGGCAAATCAGCTGGAACTGGATAAATGAAGTCAGGTGAAAGAGACAGACTTAAATAAATACAGTAAATATTGTAAGACAGCCCAGGGTAATGTGTATCCGTTCTTTGCTCAGGAGGCAGTCATTCTTGTTAGATTAAAGTACAATGGAACTGGTCTTCCAAGACAGACAGAAAGTGTAATTAAAAATGAGGCAGGTAAAGGGATCCCAAATGTAGCCTGTCCTAGTAAACTATGAGCCAATTTAAACAAATCATTAGTACAGGGAGTAATTCAAGTTGAAAGACTGAAAAGGTATAATGATAATGCTGCACTTTTGAGAGAACAAATACTGTTCTCTACAGTGATAAGTGCAAGTGCCTTGTGTTAGGGTTAAGAGTGTCTTCTTGAGGCTGGATAATGGAAGTATAATCCAGCTGTAATGATTTGTGGGGGACCAATGGTATGAATAGAAAAGAACTTTTACTGAAAGGACATGAGCAGTGAGGGGTTGAAACTGATACAGATTAACTATGATGTAAGAGTTCAATATGTATAAAAGAAATGGATTTCAATTCATAAGATATTGGCAATTTCACTGATGAGCAGTCTGTTCCATCGGGAAGGACTACATTTGAATTAAATAGCTCCAAGTTTTCAATAAAACTTTAAATTGAATAGAGGGGAATGCGGAAGTTGGGGGGGGGGGGTGGGGAAATGGTTCTTAAGAGATAAAAATTAGTAATTTTAAGCAAATGAAGGAGGTCATACTGCCAGATTGCAACATGGACCAGGCTCCAACTTTGACTACCTAAATTCAAAGTTAGTATTGAATTAAAAAGGACGGCTTATTCTGCTGCCAAAAAATGAAGCAAGTGTGAGGACTGGGAGCATTTCAGAATTCACCAAAAGACCAAGCAGAAAACAAGGGTAGTCCACTGAGAAACAAAAAAGTCTGTAAATATGTAAAAATGAAAAGATTTGCTAACATTAATATCCTATGTAGATTAAAGAAATTATATTGGAGTAATCAGTAGAGAAACTAGCCAAACATGTGGAATAATAGATCTATCAGTTTTGTGGGAATGGGAAGGTCAAAGAAATCGATGAGATTGAGTAATAGTAAATCCCCAGGACATGATAACCTGCATTGTGGACTTGGAAGAAGGTGGCAGGTAAGGAAACAATGGATGCATAAGGTTGTCATTTTTCAAAATTCCATCAATAACCAGGTTTTTTGCACAGATTATAAGGTAGCAAATGTAAACTCATTGTTAAATAAAGAAGGGTGGGAGAACACGGAATTATATAAATAATTCTACTAGAGTCACCATGGATTTATTAAAATAAAATGTTTTACAAATTATTCAATGTTTTTTTTAATTGAAGTAACTAAAAAATGAAGCAATGCAGAAAATGTGATGATTTGGACTTGCAAAAGAAGTCTTTGAGACTACTGAACAAATGTACAGCCTTGGTATGATGAGTGATGTCCTGACATTGAATGAGGGTTTTGTTAATGGACAGAAAAAGTGAGTAGGAAGTAAAGGGTCTTCTTTGTATTGGAAGCATGTTGCAGTGAGCCAGAAAGCAGGGTAGGGAGAGGCTTCAGGAAGATATAAACAGATTAAATGAATGGGCAGCTGCAGTACCAAGAGGAAAAGAACTTTTTTAAATGAAGAGAGTTTGAAAGGTTTTCGTATTCAGAGGAACCTAAGAGTATCTGTATAGAAATCACAAGTTAACATGGAGAGCAACAGTTCGGAGGGCAGTCTAACTATAATAGCTTTTATTGCATGAGGATTGAGTACAATAGTAGACAAATTTTACTCCAATTATCAAGGAACCTAGTGAGGCTGCATCCAAAATATAATGTACAAGTCTTGATACCCTACCTGAGGAAAGATATACTTGCAAGAGAGAGTGCAGTAAAGATTCACTTGACTTCTGCTATGATAAGTTTATTCTATTAGTTAGCACTAATATTCTCAAATCTAAAAGAATGAGATGTAACTTTGCTGAATTGTACAAAATTCTTAAGAGGCATTAAAGATAATGTTTCACTTATCTGAAAAATCAATGGTCACAGTCTCAAAATAAAGGACTGTCCTTTATAAACAGATGATTTAATTTCTCCCCCCAGAATGAAGAGTTCAAAGTGAAAAAGCTGTTGATAATATCATTGCTAACAATTTCCTACCTACTCTTTTTGCAGAATCTCACATACGTGTCTACCTTTACCGACCAAATCCAACCTATTCTGCATTGCTGTGTTATATATACAATCTAATAGCAAGAATGAGATACTCACCTCTCCTACATCATAAATTAGTATTTGCCCTTCTGAGTTACCCACAGCAATTTCTCTTCCAGTTTGAGTCCATTTCACACGGTTCAGTGCAGGATTTTTGTCCACTGTTATACTTGCTGTTGGTACCTAGAGAAGTAGATTAGAAATTAATGCTTGAAATACAATAAGGTTTCACAAAATGTACCAGGAAAAGTGTTGAAAAATGATTTTATTTCACACTGATTTTGTTTAGTCTTTGCAGTACTTATCTGAAATCACATTCATACAAGTCAAAAAAATAGTTTTGATGGCATGAACTAATAGATTTTACTTACCTCTGTATCATTATTTAGATTCCATAAATCAAGTCTTCCCATTCCATCAACACATGCAAACATGGCAGGATGGGTGGGAGACCACATAACATCATAAACATAATCAGCATTGTCTTCAAAGGAATACAGAGGCTTGTTATTCTGAAAAAGTTTTGACATCAGTTAGAAACTAAATTATATTGTTCTCAAAACAAAAAAAATAACCAGTTCAAAATAAAGGTACTCTGCAAACTCTTGTCTACCTACATGCAATTTATACTGTTTTAGCTTGTGTTCCTTGTACCACCTGATGTTAATGTGAAATACTGCATATAAAATATAACCATAGAATATTGTTGTACAACCAAAGTCTTCTTGGACACAAAATTAAAATCTAACTCCAGCCCATGCTAGAATCATATTATTCCCTTCCTGAGATGAAAAAGGCACTTCAAGCCCACATGGAAAACATCTTCAAGGTTCATATCAGCAGTAATTTGTAGATTAACTGCATCAATATAATGGGAACAATTAAGAAAACTATAGGGCATTGCTTGACACTGGTTCACACTGATTTAAGATTCTGGCCCATATTGTCATTCTGCTGCAGCTATAAAATGGAACCAAGTTTTGTGGCAATTTATATCAGAGGACAATCATATTCTACACCCCCTCTTGACTGACGGAGTCAAAGGGTTTTGTGAGGTCAAAATAGATCACATTTAATCTAATCTTGGACCAGTTGGTAAATAGCAGATGGATTTTAATGCAAACAAGTGTGAGGTGTTGCACTTTGGGAGGACAAACCATTGTTAGACTTACATAATGTTTCATAGCTCCTTGAAAGTGGCATCACACATAGATAGTGTTTTGGCACATTGTCTTCATAAATCAGGGCATTGGGTAGGGAAGTTGAGATGTTATGTTGAAGTTGCATAGGATGTTGGTGAACCCAAATTTGGAGCACTGTGCAGTTCTGATCAACTACTTCCAGGAAAGATGTCAATAAGCTTGAAAGAATGCAGTGAAGGTTTACAGGGATGTTCCTGGTACTTGAGGAGCTAAGTTATAGGGAAACATTGAATAGGTAAGGACTTTATTCACTGGAGTGCAAGAGAATGTGAGGAGATCTTATAGAGGTATGCAAAATCATGAGGGGTTATAGATAGGGCGAATGCTTGCAGGCTCCCCTCGGGTTGGGTGACCCTAGACCCAGAAATTAGGCTTAGGGTCATTGGAGAAATACTCAAGGGAATCTGAGGGAGAACACTTTACTCAGAGGGTAGTGCAAGAGTGGAAAGAGCTGCTAACAGAAGTGTTAGATGGAAATTCAATTTGAATAAGTACATGGATGACAAGCACATGATGGTTTATGGTCTGGGTGCAGGTAGATAAAGACCAGGCTGGTGAAGACTATATGGGCCAAAAGCTTCGTTGGTGCTCTACAGTAATCAATTCACTCTACTGTAAGGGAGAAAGAAGTGAAAGAGAAAATACAAAATGGTTGTTGTCATCTTATGCTGAAAATTAGTCCAGACTAGAGAGAGAACAAGAAACTCCAGTGATAAATAACCTATGAAATAGATTCAGTGGTGTGACACAGGGTGCAGGGAAACTTCTAAAACAAAGTACATAATCAGCTATACTACAATTAATGAAAATTCACTGCACAATTATACACATACAGATGATTATATAAAAACTATAAGCAAACATAGAAAAGTTAGATTACAAGAAAAATAACAATTCTACACTCTAATCCATGATGGCACCAAGTGTCAAAACCAACCTGGATAAAGTACTAGCCCAAACCAAAGACAAATATTTTTAATGAACTGAGCCCAAGATTCTCGTTAGCCATGTTCTCATTCAGTTTAGTAATATGAACAGTAATATACACCTACCTTGGTTGTCCATAATTTGACTGTCCAATCAAAAGAGGAGGTTACAAAAAGATGAGAGAAGTCAGCTGGACCAGCTGCAGTGTGATAATGAATACCTGTGATTGGTCCTTGATGACCATCAAAAATCTCACTAATTCCAGCTTTGCTGCAAAAGGTAGAAAGTCAATTATGTAAATCAAACTGACACCAAATCATATGAGTACATTTCAGAAGGACATGAGGTTTGAAATGGACTGACACGGGGTATACGTAATTAAATATGAGAGTAGTGTGAGGGAACATTTGAAAAATGGAATTATTCCAAGGTTGCTACAGGAACTGACTCAAGATGTATGTTCACTAATCTCAAGCAGTAGAGGAACAAGTCATTAAGATAGGATATGATACTTTGTGTAAATATGACAGATTAATACAAAAAACAGAACTTTGTGCTTTTACAAATCTGGCAAGGCCTCGGCTGAAATAGTTGGTATAACTGACACCCATTTTGAAGAAAAATGTCAACGCGTGCAGATACAGAGGTCATTACTGCAATGATCCACTGAAATGGAAGCACCCTCATGCAGGGAAGTTGGAAAACAATTGCATCTTTCTCATTATATCAGAAGGCATGTATAGATATATCTACATATACAAAATTATAAATGGCTTTCTATATTAGGTAGAGTAAAACATTCCTTAGACAATCAGAGAATATAAATTTACAGTCTGTGAATATGGTTATCCTGGGAGCCATTAAGAAATTAAATTAGAAAAAAATAGACTAGAAATAAACTAGATTCCAAATGAATTTTGGAATTGGACATAAACCCGAAAGACTTGAAATCTGCATGACATGGGTGGAAAAATTCTCGGACTGGAAATGAATTGGATAGCTGTTGTAAAGGGTGAATAGCTGGCTTCTTTCTGCACTATAAAGTGCTATGATTGTATTGATATGTAACCCAACTGATTAATTTTGTTGTTTAAAAAAAAATCACTATAGAGAGGCCTCCGTTGGTCTGGTCAACCATGGATGTTGTACACTAGCTGTCTATGATCAGTCAATAATACACAAGCCACTATGATACAGAAAGCAAGCTGCTGACCATGCAGCAAGATCTCCCCCTCCATGCAGCTGATGAATCCAAAAGAACGGCAGAGACCAACACAGTTTGAGACCAGTGGCGTCACAGGTGTTGCCAGTCAGCATTGAACTCAATGTAAGACTGCCCAAGGGACTCCAATTCAGGAGTTTTCATTCAGGTTTACTCCGAAGCCTTCCCTATGAGTGGGTATAGTGCAAAGCAGCAGACATTTGAGTCCAGAATGGTCCTTCTAGATGACCCATCAAGTCGCATCTGCCTGAAATCACTGTATTCTTAAAATTACAAATAACAACCTTCTTTGTCCAGGTACAGGCAGAATAATTTTAAAGGAACAGCAATAGACCAAGTACATAGCTATGGACACAGTAGCATTAGGAAGTGCAGCGAGGTTAGAAACTAGTAAAAGTAACAGAAAAGCTGATAAACAAAATTATATTATTGAATATAAAAATGTATTCTGAAAACAAATTACATGACTACTAAAGAGACAAGATGACTTCACTAATTGCAGTGATATGATGAAATATGCATAATTATAATTATTTACCAGGAAAATTAACATGGGCATGACATCATTAGTGATTAAAAGAATCAAGATAAAAGGAGGGAGATAATTAATGAATTGATCACACTTGTGAACTTAAGATCTCTGATCCATAAAAGTTGTAAAAGGTAAACAGTACGATTACATTAATGTAATAATATAAACAGTGCAATGGTAAACAACTTGTGTTGCTCTTGTACTGAAAAAATTATCAACTAAATGATGGACTTGTTAGTCTGTCATGGAAAGCAAAGATTACGCAATCCTTACTCAAAGATGCAAAATAAATAGAGAATTTTTGTGTTGTTACGAATGTGCCACAGCTCTGAGGGGCCGAAGGGTGCGGGGTAGCCCCCTCCTTTGTGAGAATCGCAAGATCACTATTAAGTCAGTTCAGGGGACACAGGAAATGGAGAGAAAGACATGCAGAATCTACAAAAGGGTTGGAATGTGTCCTGGCCTCCGAAAGGCGGACCCATTGATACCGGCTATTGTCTCTTGGAGACGGACTTGTGTATTGCATCCTGCACGATGCATCGAAGCCCCCCCCCCCCCCCTCCCCAGGCAATGAACCGAGGGGGAGGTTGGTGGAGGGATTGCATCATCCCAACCTGATCGACATCTGCGACCCTGTGAGTCAGGATAAAAAGAGGGTCTGGGGGAAACAGCCCCTCAGACGCACCAGAAGAAACACTAGCGATCCCGTAATAGCGAAAGCCGGTGGAAGGCCACGTGCGTCCGCTTCCATTTGCCTCGGAATCGGTGGCCTTTGCCACAGAAAAACGGTTTTTTAGCTAACAACGGGGAACTCAACTCCCAACAACTCTAGAAGGATTGACATCATAAAAGGAATCGGCAAGTTTTTCTCTAAATCTCTCTCTCTCCAACAATTGCCACACAGGGTCCCCAACGGCTGCAGCCTGTATGAACTGAACGAACTATATATTTCCATCGGACAATTCATTATCCCCTAGACAACGATACAGCTTATTTCTTATTGATTATTATTATACCCGTGCTTTTAGGTTTAGTATTGACGACGTATATTATTTGTGTGTTTGCATTGATATTATTTTTGTGTATTTCTATCAATAAATACTGTTAAAAATAGTGCCATCAGACTTCAACGGACCTCTCTATCTTTGCTGGTAAGTGACCCAGTTACGGGGTACGTAATAGTATATTCACTGCCAGAAACAAATCCCAGACTCACTGACAGGTTTAGTACATCTTCCAGCTCAGACTAAATGCAGGATCCAAGACTTCATCAATTTCAATAGCAAATCAGATTGTGGGTTAGGAAGGAAAAGTTTAGATAAGTTTCATTAAAGAAGTTGTCAGCACATTTTAGCTAGCTCTGCTTTCATTTAATAATTTTTGACTAATCCCTCAAAGTAAACTTCAACCGCTTTATAGTCATTGCCACCTATACAAGATCATCTTTTAATCACATCTCATTGACAATACTGAGTCTCATATAACCTGCTGTTTGGTCTCAACTAACCTGAGAATATTCGATTAATCTGTCATCTAGGCTATTTTTGCCTATCTAACTTTCCCAAACCTCGTGTTGATTATGATCTCCCACGATTATTACTGTATTCTTTCCACAAGCTCCCATCACTTCTTGCCTGTTCCAGAGTCTGGTTTCTGTTAGGGGACCCCAAACTACTTGCACAAGTGACTTCTTGTCTGTCTTTCTCATTTCAACCCAACTGTGTATATACACTACATTGGTTTCCTGAACTAAGTTCATCTTTCTTTTGCACTATCATTAACTAACAAAGACACACCCCCTCCTTTTCCTAGCTTCCTGTCATGCATCCTTGAATATTCAGTCCCAAACCTCCTCAACCTGCAGTTGTGCTTTTATAATGACTATCAGATCATAATAGCATTTATATAGACATTTTCTTGACCCTGTAATGTTCCAAAGTGTGTAACCACAAATGGTGCCCTTTGCGAAGTGCTGTTATGCCTGCATTCAATGAACATAGCAGCAAATTTAAGCAACACAACCAACACAGAGATTTGTGTTTTCCATTTGGAAAGAGGAGGGTGGGCAAGGATTGAGGAAATTAAAAATTAAACAATTATTTAATGACAGCTTTTATTCATATAATTTTATAAGATTCAAATTTTAAAGATCATAAAATTCTGGTACTTGTAGTATTTCTGTATGAAACTTATTTTACATCATAATGTGATCAACCCTAATCTGCGCACCATTTTATAATGAAATGGTATGGGAAAATAAAGGTAACATATTGGCACAGGAATTAGTATTGCTGTCACTACTCCAGTGACCCAGCTCAATTCTGAACTGAAGAACCGTCTCTGTGGAATATACACATTTTGGGTGCCTTCATGGGTGTACTCCTTTGCTCTGGTATCCTCCCACATTCCAAACAGAGACAGGTTAAATAGCTATTGTTGATTGCCCCTAATAAAGACAGATGGCAGGAGAAACAGAGATGACGGACATCAGAGAGTATAGATTACTGGAAAGGGCTGTGGATGTGAGACTGATGGGAATCAGTCTGGGAGTCAGCCAAATAGCCATTGCGAGGAAATATTAGAAATATTTTATGTTTTTTTAAACACCATTTGCACCTTACCTCCCATGACGGCAAGCAGTGTATATAGAGCCTTCCTCACTGCCAACTACAAAATTGTTGACGTCACCCAATGGGAAGGACATACAAGTAGCAGCTACTGCCTTTGACTGCTTATGCATCAATTCCATGCTATCCTGCAAAAAAAAAATTTGTAGATTCAACATTTTGTTTCATTTGTTGTTCCAGAATCATGAATTCAAATGAAATAGAAGTTTTTTTTTACTGAATTCCAAGCTGTTGAGACAAAATGTGAGGGGGAGGTTGGGGGATTGGGTGGGGGGGGGGGGGGTTAGGAATCACAAAAGTGAGAGAAAAGAAGCACAACTTAAGTATATATAAAACCCAGAGGTACCAAAACTTAGTGTCCCCTTACAGACATAATCTGATTCAATTATGCGATTCCTGATTCTCAACTATTTCATTCACAATTCTGTCCAAAGTTTTCAAATGTTGTCTTTGTACTTCTCAGGAATTTTGTTACAAGGGACAATACCGAGTTGATTAATCACAAAAGAGAGTTTATATTTATACAAGTTAGGTAAACTGGATCACGATTTTCTATGGAGCCAATACCAAGTTGTTTCATTATTAGAATATGTGAATTATGGTTTGACCATACCAGCTATTTCAATGCATTCTATAAGACCACAAGACATTGGAGCAGAATTAGGTCGTTCTGTCCATTGAGTCTACTCTGCCTTTCTATCATCACTGATTGTGCCACAGTACCAGGCTTACTTTTTGGGTAATTAACCAACTCCAGTAGGAAACGGCATCTGGGATTGCATGATCTTCATCAGTCCATCTCCCAGACCCACACCACGGGTCTTCTCATATGCCCATTCTCACCTTCCCATAGTCTTTGGAAAGCAAAAAGGTTTTAACCCAATTCCATCATTCTTGATTTTACTGGATTACAAAGAGTGAACAATACACATAAATTTTGCTATGTGTCTCTTATAAAAGTGTCAAACAATACAGAAAGTTCTTGTAAGCTAGTTAAATTCAAACTTAGAGGGAAACATTTCATTCCTCGTGTGAATCAATCAGAAAAGTTTAGAAAATGTTCTCATTTATAGAGTAAGTTGTTTGCTGGCAAAACCTGCAATACTGCCCAATAGTAATGCTAAATATATATGGAAATTCAGAGATGAGGATATCATAGGGTGATGGAGATATTGGTTGGTGGTCAGGAAGAGTTCGAAAGATGAAAATTTAGAAATGATGGCAAGATCAATTCAGGAGCCAACACCAGTCAGCAAGCACATATATGGTTGATGAATGACTAGAATCTAATGCAAGTTATAGATGTAGTTATAAAGAAGGCAAGACAGCGGCTATACTTTATAGGCGTTTGAAGAGATTTGGCATGTCAACAAATACACTCAAAAACATATACCCGGTAGTTGTACTGTGGAGAGCATTCTGACAGGCTGCATCACTGTCTGGTATGGAGGGTGTACTGCACAGGACTGAAGGAAGATGCAGAAGGTTATAAATCTAGTCAGCTCCATCTTGAGCACTAGCCTACAAAGTACACAGGACATCTTCAGGGAGCGGTGTCTCAGAAAGGTAGTGTCCATTGTTAAGGATCTCCAACACCCAGGGCATGCCCTTTTCTCACTATTACCATCAGGCAGGAGGTACAGAAGCCTAAAGGCACACACTCAGCGATTCAAGACCAGCTTCTTCCCCTCTGCCATCCAATTCCTAAATGGGCATTGAATCTTTGGACACTACCTCACTTTTTTTTTTAATATACATTATTTCTGTTTTCGCATGTTTTTAAAAATCTATTCAATATACATACACTAATTGATTTTACTTATTTTTTTTAAATTTTATTTTTTCTCTGCTACATTATGTACTGCATTGAACTGCTGCTGCTAAGTTAACACATTTCATGTCACATGCCGGTGATAATAACCTGATTCTGATTAGGGTATGAACTGCAGTTTTAAGTAAGCTTGAATTTATGGAAGTCATCTAACAGAGAACTGAAATTATTGATATAATGCCAAGGACAGTTTCAGCAATAGATGAAATGAAGCAGGAATGTAGATAGCAAAATTCCAGAGGAAGAAGTAGGGTGACTTGCCGATAGAATGTCTACAGGTTTAGAAGCTGAAAAGGGGGTTAAGTGGTTTGCCTTGTAATCAGCGTAATGTACACTGAGAGTCCAATGGTCTACAATTTCCACAATAAACTATCACCTAAATACTAATGAAAATTGCAGTCCTCTGAAGCCACTTAGCACAGTGAAAAATTGATCTTGAATTTAAATTTCAGTTATCTGCTAAAAAGGAAAGATTTTCATTTAGTATTGAATAACTGAAAGCAGCATAAACAAGAAAAAAAAGCAAAAGTAACAAAGTCCTTTCAGCTTGCCACACCATTTAATAAAATCACGGCTGATCCAATCTTTGCCTTGATATAATTTTCCCACTCTCTTCCCATATTCCTTGATTCCCTTGTAGTTCAAACATGACTTTCCTCCTTAAATATATTTGATAACTCCCTCCACAGTTGTCTAGTACAGAATCCAAAGTATCATGACCAAAAGTATGAATTCCTCTCTTCATCTCCATTTTAAATGGGTAATTCGTTATTCTGAAACAACAGTGCCCCCTAGTTCTACAAATTAGCACAAAGGGAAATATTTTCTCAGAATAAAGGCACAATAAATTAGTGTTTCAGTGCATTTTATCAGAAGGAAACAGAACACAGCATCACATCTATAGATCTCATCCTGAGAATTTATGATCGCAAACCTTCCATCAGCAAAAGCTGTCAAATAACAGATGTGCGCCTCAGGAAGAGACCTGTCTTTTTTTTATCACCAAAGTAAATAGGCAGAAAAATACTCATATTTCTTACTGTTTTAATATTAATTACTATATACAAGACTAACTTTGTGAATCATTTCAGCCTTTTTAGCTTTAGTGATTTTCCAGATATTTTTCTTAATCCTAAAAATGCTTAGGAGTGTATGTAATAAAGGATTATATACAGAAATAAATAAACCGACTAAAAGTTAACACCATCTGCTTTTAATTAATTTATTTACATTACCTGTGGTTGTGAAAGCATATCCAGACTCCAAGAACAGATCTTCCCATCAGTGGAAACACTAATCAGGTTATGGGCATTTTGAGAACCAACCACATTCACACAGTAGACAGGATGCTGCAGAAGATAAAGTTTAATAATTTTTAAAATCTGATTAGTGCAAAATCATTCAATGATTCAAAAAAAACCAACTGACGCTGAAAATCCTTAAGTATAACAGGAGGCACGCAACATTTGTGGAGAGGGAAACAGAAAACATTTCAGATTGATTACTTTTCAGAACTGAGAACAGGCATGCTTAAGTTGAAGAGAAGAGGGATGGAGAGAACAAATGAACTTCCTGAATGGTCACAAGAATCTAAGTGATACAGATACAGGTTTCCCCCACTATCCGAAGGTAGAGCGTTCCTATGAAATGGTTCGTAAGCCAGAATGTCGTAAAGTGAAGAAGCAATTACCATTTATTTATATGGGAAAAATCTGTGAGCGTTTGCGGACCCAAAAAGTAACCTACCAAATTATGCCAAATAACACGTAAAACCTAAACTATACTAAAAGCAGGAATGGTCTGATAAATACACAGCCTATATGATGTAGGAATACTTTTCTACAATTATTGCAGCACTGCCCACCATAGCGAAAATCTCACGCAAGCGCTCTCGGCAGCATTCGCAGCAAAAACACACGGCGCAAACACTCCCGGCAGAAGCACTCTTTCCAGTAACCCTTAAGCTATGAAGCTACCAAATAACACGTAAAAATGCACGGCCTATATAAAGTAGAAATAATGTACGCCCAGTGTATTTTCACTTACTTACCCGAATCGGGAAGATAGTGAGCAGACTGATGATGGTGTGTTAGGCTGAGTCGTCGGAGGTTGGGGTGGTGGGAGGTAGAGGAGACTGGGTGTCATCTCATCGTTTCCATCAGGGCAGGCAGGTCATCTTCTTCTATGTCTGCCTGCCTCAATGTCAAAGGTCAAGTTACATCGTCGGCTATGGCTGAAGTGGAAGGCTTGAAAAACGACAGTATGCTTGACTGCTTAGCCTCGCGTATTTTTCTACCATACAGCTCTTTGTAAGCACTCAAACAATACTGCAAATACACCCTAAACCTACGTACCCTTTCAAAATTAAAGTCATGCTTTTCTGCAATCATTGCAGCGTTGTCAATTACAGCGAAAATCTCACGCAATTGCTTCCCGTTCAGTTCCTGGACTTCTTCACTTTCGGGCCGTTCACTTTGTTATCCTTTCCTCTTCATCAGCTCTTCATCTCTCAGTTCTTGGTCATGGGATGCCAAAACCTCTTCAACATCATCTTCGTCAACTTCCACAAACCCTTAGCCAAACTCACTATGTTCTTAGTTCGTTCACTACGATCGAAACGCTTAATTATGTCTAGTTTTACACTGTGTAACACCCTTACACGCTCTTTTAGGCTTTTCCGATATCTTAGAACTCATCTTGCTAATGGATGCACAAAATAAATCGACATAAAGCACAATGCTCACAGGCGCGTGTTTAAGCAATGCCAGCTAGAATGCTGCTCGGCGCGCGCTGCCAACAGTGAAAACACCTTCTGTTAGCGAAAACAGGTAACTAATGTCTTTCGTAACAACGAATTGATGTAAAGCAAATGTTCGAAAAACGGGGGACACCTGTATTGTTGGTTATCTGAAAGAGGAGATGAAAGATGTCTAACTATAGCTGATCATTCTGGAGCAACTGTACTTAGATGGTCCATGATGAACAAGGATATTGAGATAAAATAGAATTCTGGAAAAACTCAGCAGCTCAGATAGCTCTACAGAGAAAGACAAATTAAGTGAATTTACATATTGATGGCCTGGTATCTGAACTGGCCAGTTCTAACAAAAACAGTTTATCTGAAACTGCTGAATTCAATATCGAGTCCCCAACAGCTGCTGTGTGTTTAACAAGATGATAGCTTGCTTTCTGCTCTAATCTCACTTTTACATGGTCCTCATTTGATTTTCCCTTCCTTTTAACTCACCTACCTTCATTTCAAAGGATGGACTAGATATTAATAACCATTACAAGCCAACAAACTCACAGAGCTATCTTGACTAACTTGCTACCTATTAAGATTTCTGTTCTGTTCTCCCAATACCCCCTGCTCCATCAAGTCTCATCAGCTAATGACACTTTCCACTCTACTACTTCTGGACTATCTTTTTCTTTATAAGTGGTTTCCTCTCTACCACAGCAGACAGGTCCTTAACTGTATCCATTGCAGTTCCCAAAAGTTATGTATATATGCATTAGAAGCAGCAGTAGGGCACTCAGTCTCTCAAGCTGCTCCTTCATTTATTAAGATCATGGCTGATAAGGCTGTGACCTTAACTCCACATTCCAGGCTACTCATTACTCTATTGCACATCGAGAATCTAGCTAACTCTGCCTTTATAAGCGTTCCAAGCCTCTGCTTCCATCTCACTTTGAAAAATATTTCCAAAAGCCTAAAGAATTTAGTCTGAAGCATCAACTATTTTTTTCCTTTCCATAGGTGCTGCCTGACCTGCTGAGTTCCTTCAGCATTTTTGCATGTGTTTCTCAGTTTTTTACCTGCCCAACTGAGTATTTCCTGTTCTGTTTTATTTTAGATTTCCAGCAATGGGCATATGCTACACCTGAGAATTCCAGCAAATGTTTTCTTCTCTTACTTCGTCATCATTTCCTTCTATTTACAACATTCCCAGATAGATTGGATAAGATTTATCAACTTTCTCTTTCACCTTTCAGACAACACCAACCACACATTTGAATACTCCTGGTCTTCACATTGTCAGACATTCACTTTGTTCTTCACTTCCCTTCACTGCATCTTAAGTTATGTTCATTTTCCAACGAAACATTATTCACCTGAAATGTTAACTCCATTTCTTCCTGAACAGATGCTGCCTGACTTCTAAGTTTCACCACTTTGTTTCATTATTGATTCATTTTACAAAGTATCAGAAGATCTTCTTCATCAGTTTTTCCAAAATACATTTTAATCTGTGACTTTTAAAATTATAATTATACTTCAGAATGCAAAGAGCAGTTTTCAATGCTTGAATGTTCTAAACTGTACCGTATGAGCAGCAGCAGAGAGTGGTGTTCTCTGGACTGGCGTCCTTTTGTTACTGCGATTATCCCATAGCACAATCTGACCAGAATATGTTCCTCCAACAACCAGATTTGGATGAAATCGTGCAAAAGAAGCTGACATTACAGATGACTGTTGAGAAACAAAATTAGTTTGATATCAACAACAGTATTTTTCAATATCATGTGATTGGTAGATACAATAATTAGAACCTGTTGTTCACTAATATGATTTCCTTACAACTCAATGTCCCATCTAATGCATAATTAAAAACACTTTGTTAAAATTTATTAGGTTACATTTTGTTCCACCAACATTCATTCCCTTTATAAAACATATTCCAGTAATTTGCTCTTTGAATCACAGAATCAGCCATTAAGCTCAACTTCTCCATACCAATCTTCCACATTCCACCTCCTGCATTTGGTCCATGGTCTTCTTTGTAAAATTGTAAAAATATTACAACTTTCAAGAACTGAATATACTTCAAACTTATAGTTTTTCTGAAGACCCTAAAGGTGATGTTTTGGTCAGTGTGATCCTTTTTTTGTGGTATAACCAACTTTCTGGAGCCATTTAATGAGAATAGCAGAATGGAAGAGAAAAAAGAAACTTTCATTTTTCATATTCATTCCTTGCCAGCTGGGAATTGAAAGTATTCTTCGATTGCAATTGGATATTTCTAATTTTCGTAAAATAGATGTTCATATTCTGGAAATTCTATTGGCTACATTGCAAAACTTATTTGTGTAACCTGTGAGTTCTATTAAAAAACAATCATGCCAAATTGATGAGAGTCCCAATACTTTAAAGGCAACATTTACCTATTCCTCAGAAAGAAAATTAGGGATGTAAGTAAACTAACACAAGGGAAAATTCAGACTTCTACAGTTTAAAAATCTTAACAAGTTTAAAACACTGACACGGAAAATTGAAGTAATTGCTCATTGGCCAAACACCATCTCGCTTGCACTTGCTATTTTGAAATCAAATCATTTAAAAAATGTCTTTTTATGAACAACAAAGTATTTAATTTTATTTTTACTTATTTATCTGTAGAAAGTTGTAATATATACTATGCATAAAACATTAATTGCTTTATCTTTTATGAATATCATTAAATTACCATTTAGTCTCTAGATTTTTAGTCAACTAATGGATCTCTAAGGCTACAATTATACTCTGTTGGTGGTTGGAAACAGGTTAACAACATTGAGCACTTCTCAACTAACACCAGTAAATTTATAATGCAAGTCTAAGATCTAAACAGCTGTCATTGGGTAATCTTTCTACATTCACTACGAAGCAACAATGGAAAAGTGACACTATAATCTGCATGCTTAGTCCTGATAATGTCATTAACATTAGAATGTGTAATATTATCTGTACGTCCATCAATCTGATCTATTTTCATTGCTATTAAAGTCTGATAAAGTCTTGCATGTTGATAAACATTCCTCATAGATATACTAAAATGTTTAAGTGTTAAAAATTACCATGCTAGACTGATGAAATGACATTGACAATCATTCAAGAATCTCTTGCAACAGTCCAGTCTTCTTTAAAAGCTATCCAGCAAAATTCCAGTTTTTTTTCAAAGGACACCATACCCAGACAAGATGTACTATACCTGGCAGTGGAAGACATACTCTGGAGTTGTTTTCTTAAATTTCATGTTCCATACAAGAGCTACACCATCTGGTTCATGGGGAGCATCCTCATTATTGTTGTACGAAGCAACAAGGAGCTCTGGGTACTGTTGATAGTGAAACCAAGAAAGAAAAGGAAAATTAACATAAACGCTAAACACAAGAGATCCTGCAGATGTTGGAAATCCACACAAAATGCTGGCAAAACTCAGCATGTTAGGCAGCATCTATGGAAATGATAAACAGTTGACTGTGACTGAGACCCTTCATCAAGACTAGAAAGAAAGGGGGAAGGTGCCAGAATAAACAGGTGGGGGGGGGGGGGGGGGAGAAAAGAGGACAATCTAGAAGGTAACAGGTGAAGCCATCTGGGTGGGAAAGGTAAAGGGCTGGAGAGGAAGGAATCTGACCGGAGAGGAAGGTGGACTATGGGAAAAAGGGAAGGAGGATATGAGGCCGAGGTGACAGGCAGGTGCGGAGAAGAGGTAAGAGTGGGGAATAGAAGAAGAGGGAAGGGAAAAGAAAAAAATATGAGAAGGAGAAATCGATGTTCATGCCATCAGGTTGGAAGCTACCTAGATGGAATATGTAGTGTTACTCCTCCACCCTGAAGTGGCCTCATCGTGGCAAAAAGGAGATCACAAACCTACCTTTCGGAACGGGAATGCGAATAGGAATTAAATAATTGGCCACCGGGAAATTCCATTCTTTATAGATGAAGCAGAGGTGCTCAAAAAAGCACGGAGATCCCCCAATTCACGTTGGGTCTCACCAATGTAAGAAACTGCAATGTGAGATCCTGATGGGAGTTGTATATAAGTCTCCAAATAGTAACTGGGATGTGGGATATAAATTACAATGGGGGACAGAAAAGGAATGTAAAAAGAGCAATGTATGATAGTCATGGTGGATTTCAATATGAAGGTAGGTTGGGAAAATCAGGTTGGTGCTGGATTACAAGAGAGGGAATTTGTAGAATGCTACGAGATGGCTTTTTAGAGCAGCTTCTGGTTGAGCCCACTAGGGAAAAAACAAATTTGGACTGGGTGTTGTGTAATGAATCAAATTGATTAGGGAGCTTAAGGTAAAGCAACCCTTGGGAAGCAGAGATTATATTATGCAGTGCACCAGAAATTCGGAGTGCCGGGGGGGGGGGGGGGTGTTGGTACAGAAGTACATGTTGATGCTCTTAAGGAGAAAGTGCTTGGGAAGATGAAAGTTCTGGAGGTAGATAAATTGCTAGTTAGAGATGGACTACATCCCAGGGTTCTGAAAGAGGTAGCTAAAGAGATTGTGGAGACATGAGTAATCATCTTTCAAGAACCATGAGATTCTGGAATACTTCTCCACTCTTTACAAAGAGAGGGAGGGAGAAGAAGGAAATTACAGGCCAGTTAGCCTAACTGGTTAAGAAGATGTTGGAGTCTATTATTAAGGGGAAGGTTTCAGGGTACTTGGAGGTGCATGATAAAATAGGCCAAAGTCAGCATGGTTTCCTTAAGGGGAAATCTTGTCTGACAAATCTGTTGGAATTCTTTGAGGAAACAATAAGCAAAATAGGATTAGAGGACACAACCTCAGAATAGAAGGACATCATTTTAAATGAGGTGGAATTTCTTTAGCCAGAGGATGGTGAATCTGTGGAATTCATTACCGCATATTTCCTCTTTCAGGACATAACAGAATCAGTGGATCTTGTTTACTTGGATTTTCAGAATGTCTTTGACAAGGTACTGCACGTGAGTCTACTTAACAAGTTAACAGCCTATGGTATTATAGGAAAGGTACTAGCATGGGTAGAAGATCCGCTGTCTGATAGGAGGCAAAGGGTGAGAATAAATAAGGTCTTATCTGGTTGGCTGCCGGTATCTCATGGAGTTCCGCAAGGGTTAATGTTGCAACTGGTTCTTTTCACATTATATGTGAGTGATTTGCATGATGTAACTGATGCCTTTCTGGGCAAGTTAGCAAACGATACAAAGATGTGGAAGGGCAGTAGTGTTGAGAAGGCAGGGAGGCTGCACAAGGACTTAAGACTGATCAGGAGAATGGGCAAAGAAATGGGAGATGGAATATAGTGTAGGTAAGTGTATGGTCATGCACTTTGGTAAATGAATAAAAGTGTAGACTTGTTTTCTAAATGGGAAGAAAATTCAAAAATCAGAAGTGCAAAGAGACTTGGGAGTCCTTGTGCAGGATTCCCTAAGGATTAATTTGCAGGTTGAATCAGTGGTAAGGAAGGCAAATGCAATGTTAGTGTTCATTTTGAGAGACTAGAATATAAGAGCAAGGATGCAATGCTGAGGCTTTATATGGCATTGGTCAGACTGCACTTGGCTATTGTGAGCAGTTAAGATGTGCTGGCATTGAAGAGGGTTCAAAGGGGATTCACGAGAATGATTCTGGGAATGAAAGGGTTAACATATGATAAGCCTTTGATGAATGTGAGCCTGTACCCACTGGAATTTAGAACAATGTGGGGGGGGGGGAGAATCTCCTTGAAACCTTTTAAATATTGAAAGGTCTGTACAGAGTAGATGTAGGGAGCATGTTTCCTCTTGTGGGTGAGTCTAGGACCAAAGGGCACAGCTTCAGACTATAGAGGGACATCCATTTAGAACAGAGATGAAAAGGAATTTCTTTAGCCAGAGGGTAGTTAATCTGTAAAATTTATTGCCACAAGCGGCTGTGGAGGCCAAGTGATTGAGTATATTTAAAGCAGAGATTGATAGGTTCTCCATTAGTCATGGTGTCAAAGGTTACAGGAAGAAGGCAAGAGAATGGAGTTGAGAGTGATAATAAATCAGCTAAGATGGAATAGCAGAGCACACTCTGAACTGAATGGCCTAATTCTGCTCTTCTGTCTTATGTAGAGGAGGCTGCATCAGGAGCGCTGGACACAATAGACAATTGCCGCGCTTGGAAGGGATGTTTGGGGCCCTGAATGAAAGTGAGAGAGGAAGTGAATGGGCAGGTGTAGCATTTCTGTTACAAGAGGGAGATTACAAGGAGCCTGTTATAAGGCAGGACAAGTGGACAAGGGCATCACAGAAGGAGCGTCCCTGTAGAACACAGTGAGGTAAAGATGTCTCTAGTGGTAGGGTCCCATTGAGATGATGGAAGTTGCAGAGAATGATGTGTTGGATGCAGAGGTCCATGGGTGGTTGGTGAGGCCAAAAGGCACTCTTTCCCTGTTAAGGCAATGGGAAGATGGGGTAAGCATGGATGTCTAGAAAGCTAAACTGCTTCAGTCATAGAGAGAGTACGCTGAATGGTAGTTAAAACTTTGTTGTGCATCACTTTCAAACAGATGTAGCTGAAGTCTGCTGCAAATATTAAAATGAGCAAAAGAAAACATTTGAGGAATTCAAAGAATTCATGTTGAGTCATAAGAAATATAAAATAATTGTTTATTACTAAAGATAATCATGAAATTCATAAACATTAAAGCTGAAAATTTAACATGTGATCTTAAGTTGCTAGAATTACAACTGCAGTTTACACTATGGTTTAGGTTTTGTTATTGCTTTCACCAATAAAGAACAAAGCACTTTAGAAGTTTAAAATCTGAATCTAGGCCTATATTGAGTGTTAGATCATAATAGGGACATTTTTTAAAGTCATCCATGATGTGGCTATCAGTACAAAACCACCATTTACATTTTATAGCCTATCCTTTTTGCAAAGATAATGCCAGAGTATGTTGGATGTTTACGAAATTAAATTTTTCATGATTAATTATCTGTGAATAGTTTCAAAATGCCTCTATCAAAATCTTTTCTCTGCTACTAAGCCACTAAAGTAATCAGAGTGTCCAGGGATAGCGCCTCAGAATATGCTGTCTGATGTCTGCTAGACCTTGAAAGCTACTTCATCAGATGAAGCCCTCTGACAGGAATAATACCCAATAGCCTGGATTAACCCTAACCCAACACATCTTTAATTTGTGCAGCATTATAATATTCTCAAATGAATCCACTGTTGAAAGAGAACAAGGAAATGGGGTCCTGACAAATTTGAGGGGAGCACAGGAAGCTGATCCTATAGTGTCAAGGGAGTGCAGCAAATATTGCCTGATATTTCTGATGCCAAGCCATCTGGATTCCCAATAGGAATTACAGTTGGAAATTACACAGCAAATTGTATCTGCCGTGTTCTTGTTGACTCACTCATCTTGTGATTATCTCCTTGAAGTGTCTTTACATCCTTTTACCTAATCTCAATCTCACTTATCTTTTTTAAAAAAAATATCATTTCTAATACAATTTGCTGCACAAATTAAATATTCTGCATGGAGGTTGGTGACCAGTGGTAAGCCTCAGGGATCTGTTCTGGGACCTGTTCTGGGACCCCTATTCTTCGTGCTTTTTATAAATGACCTGGATGAGGAAGTGGAGGGATGGGTTAATAAACAAGCTGATGACACAAAGGTTAGGGGTGTTGTGGATAGTGTGGAGGGCTGTCAGAGGTTACAGTGGGACATTGATAGGATGCAAAACTGGGCTGAGAGGTGGCAGATGGAGTTCAATCCAGATAAGTGAGGTGGTTCATTTTGGTAGGTCAAATACGTTGGCAGAATATAGTATTAATGGTAACACTCTTGGCAGTGTGGAGGATCAGAGAGATCTTGGGGTCCGAGTCCATAGGACACTCAAAGCTACTGCGCAGGTTGACTGTGTGGTTAAGAAGGCATACGGTGTATTGGCCTTCATCAATAGAGGGCTATGGGTAACCCTAAGTAATTTCTACGGTAAGGACATGTTCGGCACAGCTTTGTGGGCCAAAGGGCCTATATTGTGCTGTAGATTTTCTATGTTTCTAAAAACATTCAAAGCAGCAAGGTTACAGCAGAATGTTTAGGTGGTGAAATGGTTGTTGGGAGCTTAATCTGAACAAGTGTGGGAGATGTGCACTTTAGGAGATCTAATATAAGGGGAAAGTAGTCACTTAGCTGCACTAATGTACAGATGGGTCTTTGGATTCAGGTCCATAGCTCACTTAAAGTGGCCATGTAAACAGATAGGGTGGTAAAGAAAATATATGGTATATTTACCTTCATTAATTGAAGCACTAAGTTTAACAGCCAGGAAATCATGTGGTAGCTATATAAAGCTTTGGTTGGGCCATGCTTGGAGTATTGCATGTAATTCTCGGTAGCCCTGTTACAGAGAGGATGTGGAGGTTTTGGAAAGGGGAAGAGATTTACCAGGATGTTACCTGGATTTCAGGGTATGAACTACAAGGGGAGTTTGGACAAACTTATGTTGTTTTTACTGGAGTGGCAAAGGCTAAGGACAGAACTGACAGAAGTTTATAAATTCATGAGAGACAGAGGCAAAGAGTCAGAATCTGTTTCCCAGGGTAGAAATATCATGTACTGGAGGATATGCATTTAATGTGAGGGAAGAAATGCAAAACGAGAAGCATTGAGCAAGCTCTCATTTTGCCAAGATGATGTAGGTGTCTGGACAGGCTGCTAGAGTGGTAATGGAAACAGATACAATAGTCATATTTTAAGAGACTGTTAGATAAGACACATGAATATACAGGAAATGAAGGATCACATACAGCTGGAAGAGAGTTGGCTCAATGTGGCATCATTCTGTACAGACATTGTGGACTGAAGTGCCTTTTCCTATACTGCACTGCTCTATATTCAAGATGGTTAACACTAACCCTTGAAACTAAACTGCTTGCAAGCCCCATTCAAATGATATTGTTAATCATCAAACTGTTTTTCACCTTTTACAAATTTACCCTTAATGCACAAGTATTGTGATTTTAAAAATGTTATTAGAAAATCCATATAAATGACATTAGTACAATAAATTTATTTCATATTTGTTATTTTCTCAGATATTTGTATTTGATGCATCTTTTTGCCCCTACAAATGAGCACTGACAACCCATAACCAACCAGAACTTTGAAATTCTTCCTTTTTTTTTCTTGAACAAATGAGTAATATTGAAACAGAATCCAGGTAGGAGTCTGGAATGTGCTGCCAGGTAGAGGCAGATATGATTAGATAGGCAGATATTTAAGAGGCACTTACATGGACATATAAATATGCAGAGAATGGAGGGATACAGACCATGTGTAGGCAGAAGGGATTAGTGAAATTAGGCATCATTAGTTTAATTAGTTCAGCACAGCCTCGTGAGCTGAAGGACCTGTACTGTAATGTCCTCTGCCTATGAAACCTATCTAAAAGCACAAAAATTCTTTTTCAGTTGGACAAAGTCTACTCAGTCCATTAATGTTTATTTTTTTTTGTTCAGACAAGTCAATCCCACAGTCTATGAAAGATTAAACTTAATTTTATCTAGATTATAGAGCTCTTAATTGATATGATGGCAACAAATGTGCAAAACTGAGTTTCTATAATCACCAATTTCTATACCAGAAAGTGGAAATTCCACTTTGACATACAAGCTCTAAAATTCTTATATTGAACATGGATTTAAGCTACATTAAAATAGAAATAATTGTGTTATTTTATTTAATTCTGTGCTTTATGTCAAATCAACAACAGAATCAAAACCAGACGGAATATTACTTTTGATGATAGTCGATCAATTTGACTTGAACTAGTACCTGCAAAAAGGGTCTCTAGATTGATTCATTGCTGGTTCTTGTTTAACTTCAGTTAAACAATCAGAGTTCCCAGCAATGGTTAATTTTTAACAATAAGAAAAACATAAAACAGGATCCCAGACAGGTGTAATACAAAAAGTTGGTTTCACACATTTTTTAAATTTAGGATCATGTTGGATTACTTAAGCAATGTGAAGTAATGTCAATTTAAAAGTTTTTTTGGGACTAGACTTTAGTTATCTTGACATTTTAATCCAAAATAATAAATACTAAAACTTCTCTGGATCAACAATAAAAATCAGACTTTTCAAAAATGGCCCACTTTTAAAAGATATTTTGTACAATTCAAATGCATGAAAAAATCTTCAGTTTACCTGAGGTGACCAGTCCATGCATGTAACAACACGATGTTTTGACCAGCGTTCATCAGAAAACTCTCTATTTAAAGATAGTTTAGCTCCACCTTGGAGTTCTCTATTAGGAAACAAAATGCAGTCAAAACCATTGATTAGTTTATCAGAAATACTGTATTCACTAGAAATGCAGTAAAGAATTTAAATATTACCCTTCTTTTTCTTCTAAATCCTTGCCACTGTAGTCAAAAAACAAGTCTTTATGCTCTGCAAGAGCTCGTTCAATTATTCTAGTGCTCTGATCAAAGAATGTGAGGAATTCATCAGAATGAATTATCTGCTGTTTTTCTTCTTCTGTAAGTTCATGAGGTACACCTATAAAATGAGGTAAACAAAGCTTTTTTCCTCCTTCAGAATCTCATAACAGTTTTCATTATATAATTATTAAATCTATTTAGCATCTTAATCTTAGCAAAATTTTAAGTCAGGAATAAATCTTAAAAACCAGATGACAGTTCTCCCCCCCGAATTGTGTTACTGAACTACGTGGATTTTTTATGATGATCTAGTTATTTTATAATAATTAACTATAAGGCAAACTGCATTTAATAAAAATTCAGAATTGCCAGGTTGAAAGCCATAGCTGCCACCGCGGATTTTAAATTCAAGTCTTGATGGACCCAGGAACTTAATCGTTGTGCTATTCCATACTAATTAGCCAAAAGTGTCCTTACATAAGTGTCTCCATGTGATGGTGCACAACAAGGATGAACCTTTAGAACCTGCAATGGAGTAGAAATACATAGTTCGATATTGATGGGCAGGTGAAGTGAGAAAGAAGGGAAAGAAGGGCAGACAAACACAGTGGGTGAACAGATGGAAGAAAGTAGGCTCTCTCCTACCTTCACTTTCCCCTCCTCATTTTCTCTCTCTCTCTGTACACCCTCATCCAACATGATCTCATTAACTCTCAAGCTTGCCTCTTATTCAAATCCTGACACCGCTCTGCAACATCCTTGCTTCTCTCCTTTTGCAATATTGATTTATGACAAAACAGCAGTGAATGAAGAAACCTATCTGATGATGGGCAACATGGTCCCAAGCCAATGGCAGGAGGCAAAGGAAAGTATTGATGGTGTGTGCAATCTCAAGGCTGTGGAACTTAAAGAAGTTACCAAGGAAGTACAGAATTAAAGCTATTTTAAAATTTATTGACAGCCCTAAAAATTAGACTATAGGACACAGGAGCAGATTTTGGCCATTCAGCCCACACTATTCCATCATGGCTGATTATTTTCCCTCTCAACCCCATTATCATTGATGCCTTTACTAATCAAGAATTTATCAACCTCCATTTAAATATACCCAATAACTTGGCCTTTGCAGCCATCTGTGACAATGACTTCTACAGATTTACCAACTTCTGGCTAAAGAAATTCCTTCTCATCTCTGTTCTATAGGGACGTCCTTTATATTCTGAGGCTGTGCCCCGGTCCTAGACTCCCCCACTATTGAGAACATTCTCTCCACATCCACTCAATCTAGATTTTTCAGTTTTTGATAGGTTTCAACAAAATCTCCTGTCATTCTTCTAAACTCCAATGAGTACAAGCCCACAGCCATCAAACACTCCTTTCATTCCTGGGGTCATTCTCGTGAACCTACTCTGGACCCTCTCCAATATCAACAAATCCTTTCTCAGATAAGGGCCCCAAAATTGTTCACAATACTCCAAATGCAGTCTGACCAATTACAAAGCCTTAGCAATTAAACTTGTGAATATCAAGGAAAAGATAAGATTAGATTCAATTAGAATTTTCATCCAACCTCTAATCTAGTCTATACTCCCAAGTCATTCTTCATGTCCTTTCCAAGCTTTGAATTGCCACTTAGACTAATTTATTTAGTTATTGAGATCTGTCAACTGGTACATCTTTGGACTGTGGAAGGAAACCAGTGCACCCAGAGGAAACCCACACAGACAGAGGGAAAATGTATAAACTCCTTACAGGTAGCAGCAGGAATTGAACCCAGGTCACCTGTATTGTAAAGCACTGTGGTAACCACTACGCTACTGCGTAATGCAACAACTGGCAACAATGAAAGCACACCATATCACAAAATATTGATGGAAATTAAAAGGAGCAACAGGGAATGTTAAAACTCAAAAGATAAACATTGCTTAATTTCAGTAAGAGCACAAAATGTTTAATGCAGCCTTTGTTAATGCAATATTGCATTCAACTGGAAATCTATGGATTTTTTGCTGAGACATTTAAAATAGTTAAACTGAAATATATCTTTGCATTAAAAAATGTTATAAGAACAACAAATATGATCTCAACTAATAAAAAAGTCAAATTAAGTAGACCAAGGAAATACAAACTCTAAAAGGAAATCAGTATCAAATAAATTTTCAAACAACAAATCAGGGAATATGTGATCTCTTGGGAAATTATAAGATGCTTTGCAAATATACTGGGGTCACTTAAACCCAGTCTCATGTGTTACGTACACGTGACTGGGGTTGAAGCTATACTGGACTTGAGGTAGTGGTCTTGTGATGGTGGAGTGACGTCATTTTCCCGCCAGTAGAGGTCATGTGACAGGTTTTTTTTACAGGGTATAAAAGGAGGACCCTTCCCTGTGAGGAGGGGCAGTTCGTGGCTGGATTTGTCATGTTGACTTCATGCCACTGCATGATTTAATGTTATGATGCAGTTTAGTTGAAAGATGAAGTTTTATTTAATGCCTAAAGTTTAAAAGGTCATTGCCAGCAGTTTCTTTATAACACTGTTAGTTGAGATTCAGTGGAGAGTGAAGATCGGAGTTCGGGAGATAAAAGATCGAGGAGAATCGATTTCGACAGTGAAACAGGTTCGACCTTGTTTGATCCTTATTCGGAAGGAATTCGTTGACTATTCTCATGTTAATCCCTGTGAAATATCAGAAAAGATTGGGAACAGTGTTGTAAAGGAAAGGTCAGTGCCTTTAAGCCGTTTCGTTTCATAAATTCTTCGTGGGAAAAGTTCGATTTGGGAACCGAAGCAACACGACGTGAAAGAGAATTTAAATCGTCTTAAAAAAGTCTCTCCCTTAAATGGACTGTGAGCATTTTGAACTTTTGCAATACTACTTTGAAGAACTGTTTTTGCAACATCGCTTTAAGAACTGTTTAAGCTTCATTGCTTTAAGAACTGTTTAAGCTGCCGCACAGCAGCTGATTTCCGGTTACATGAGTGGTTTGTTTACTTTTGGGGGGGTTGTTTTCAGTTTTTAATAAACGTGTTATTTGTTATTAAAACCCCTGCCTAACTCATATATTTATTGTTGCTTGAATCCGTAACACATGGGAGAATACTACTTGGATAAGGCTCAATCAGAAAAATGGCCGTTCTAACTCCTGACATTGTTTTGCAAAATTTCAAAATCTGTCTTCCCCAGGATGAATTTAAGAACCTCAAACCCAGCTAATAAATACTCATTATTTGCAATATTTTTGCTTGCCTGATTTATAAAGGAATTTTCTGCTGACATAAACATAATGCTTTGGGGCACAATAGCAAATACCAAGAAATCAGGAACCATCCTTTCCATTACATCGTAAACACGAGATTCTGCAGATGCTGGAAATCCAAAGCAACGTTTATAAAATACTGGAGGAACTCAGCAGGTCAAGCGGCATCTATGGAAATGAATTAATAGTCGACTTTTCAAGTCAAGGTCCTTTATCAAGACTGGAACGGAAGGGACAAGTAGCCAGAATATGAAGTTGGGGGAGGAGGGAGGAATACAAACTAGAAGGTGATAGATGAGGCCAGGTGGGTGTGGGAGGGGGGGATGAAGAAAGAAGCTGGGAGGTGATAGTTAGATAAGGTAAAGGGCTGGAGAAGAAGGAATCTGATAGAAGTGTGAACCCTGGAAGAAAGGGAAAGAGAACAGACACCAGGAGAGGTGATAGGCAGACAAGGAGAAGAGAATAGGCAGAGAGGAGCCAGAGTGGGAATTAAAGAGGAGGGTAGAGGAAGGGGGAAATTTATCCGCCATTTCTGAAGACAAACTGTCTACCAGTATCTTTAATAAATCTATCAACTCCCATGGCTATCTTGACTATACCTCTGTCCCTGTTCTCAGCACCTTCATCTCCACAAGTGTTCCCAGCACGAGGCTTTCCTTTCCAGGACATTAGAGATGCCCTCCTTCTTAAAAGGACTGGGTTTCCATTCCTCCGTCACTAATGCTACCTTCAACTGTATTGCCTCCATTTCCAAGACTTCTGCACTTACCCCATCTTCTTGCCACCTTAACAGGGATAGAATTTCTCTTGTCCTCATCTACCACTCTATGAGCCTTTGCATCCAAGATATCATTCTCTGCAATTTCTGCCATCTTCAACTGGACCTTACAACCAAACACATCTTTACCTCCCTCCCACTCTCTGCTTTTAAGCAGATATTGTTCTTTCCTTGAATCCATTGTCCATTCATCCCTCCCCATAATCTCCCTCTTGGCACTTATCCCTGCCAGCAGAAGATGTGCTACACCTGTCCTTTCACCACCTCCTTCACCTGCACTCAGGGCCCCAAACAGTCCTTCCAGGTGAGGCAACAGCTCACCTGGAAATCTGTTGGGGTTGCCTACTATATCCTGTGCTCCTCATGCAGCAGCCTCTACATTGGTGAGACCCAACGTAGATTGGGGGGGGGGGGGGGGGGGTCCCTTTGTCGAGCACCTTTGGTCAATCTGCAAAAGGCTGGATTTCCCAGTTGCCAACCATTTTAATTTTAATCTCCATTCCCTTCCAACATATCAGTCTACGGCCTCCTCTACTGCCACAATGATTTTTATAGGTGCACTGTAGAAAGCATTCTTCTAGGGTGCATCACAACCTGGTATGGAAGTTGTCCTGTCCAAGACCGGAAGAAGCTGCAGAAGATCGTGAACACAGCCCAGCACATCACACAAACCTTGGACTCACTTTACACCACATGCTGTCGGAGCAGTGCTGCCAGGATAATCAACGGATGCTCAAGGTTTCCTGGATCAATGACATTCTATTGGGCTGATCAGTGTAATTTAGCCTATAGATTTGGATCTATTATGGATTGATATATGGGTCCTTTCTTTTTTTTTTATATGGCTTGCATATATTTTTTTATATACGATTAAAGCTTTCTTTTTTTTCTGCTGGGTTTATGCTGATTTTATAGTTTTTCATATTATTAATCTATTAGCGTTGAAAATGACCGATTAGGGTCTCTCTTTTGTTTTTCTTTTTTTTAAAATAAAAAACGATATACGCTTTCTTTTATACTTTTAACATCTGAATATTAAGACTGAGGGAAAAAAAATGGCGTTTCTTCTTCCCGAATGACTCCAGTGTTTGGAGCGTCATAACTGTTTTGATGTATTTGAAAGTTTGAAACTTTTATTTATTGTTTTAATTCTTTTCTTTTAACTTTTTTGTTTATATACATTTATAACACTAATTTTATATCTTAACTATTGTAGTATTAACCCTTTTTATAATGTGGGTTGTTTGTATTTTCTTAACTCTATTACGTTCGAGTTGCCGTCTTGAGACATGGGGGTAGTTTTAGTATTAGCTCGCTCGCTTGCCTTTTTTCTTGGGGTTTCAAGGGTGGTGGGAGGGGGATTTTTCTTTCTTTTTTTGTTTTTTGCTTAGTTTTATTTTATGGGTGCATATGAAACTACAAAAATGGCTGCAGTGCTATGACTTCCGGTTTCCTTTTGAACTTATTTCCTTCTTCCGGGTTCATGAGTTCACTTTTCTTTCGAACTTATGTATTAACTGTAATATATACTGTCAAGATGGTTAAGACTATTAATTTCGTTTCTTGGAATACTAATGGTTTAAATCATCCGATCAAACGGAAAAAAGTATTCAAAGTATTCCATAGAATTAATGCTAATGTTATCTTTATACAAGAGACTCATGTAAGGAAGATGGATAGTCAGCGCTTGTTTAGGTTCTGGAAGGGCCAACAGTACCACTCAAATGCGCAAGCCAAAGTGAGAGGTGTGTCTATTTTTATAGACTCATCTACTGCTTTTATACATCATGAAACAATTTCAGATCCGCAGGGTAGATTTTTGCTTATTACTGGTTTACTTTGTAATCAAAAAGTTCTTCTAGTTAATGTTTATGCTCCAAATACTGATTGTCCTGAATTTTTTAAATGTTTATTTACATCCTTTCCCAATCTGAATCAATATAGATTGATAATGGGCGGGGATTTTAATTGTTGTTTAAACCCTGTGATGGATAGATCCAAGCCCATTCAAATTTTTCCGAATAAATCGGCTTCTCTTATTAATTCCTTTATGATTGATTCAGCTATTTGTGAAATTTGGCGGTTTTTACACCCTAATGACAAAGAGTTTTCATACTTTTCCCATGTCTATCATAGTTATTCAAGAATTGATTACTTTTTCATTGATCAGCATTTACTTACAGATGTCATGGATTGTAAATATGACTCAATTACCATATCTGATCATGCACCTTTGAAGTTATCTATTAAGGTGACGGATTCATATATTAGTACGAAAAGTTGGAGGCTTAATCCTGTTCTTTTGCAGGACTCTGACTTTATTAACTTTATTAAACAGCAAATTGATTTGTTTTTCTCAATAAATTCTACAGCAGAGATCTCTAGTGGAATTTTGTGGGATACTTTTAAGGCATATATTCGTGGACAGATTATTTCATATTCTGCTGGAGTTAGGAAACGAACTAATTCCAAAATATTAACATTAGTTGATAAAATTAAGGCAATTGATAAGATCTACTCATCAACTCCTAGTAAAGAACTTTATAAAGAAAGAGTGGAACTCCAAATGGAACATAGTTTACTATTAACCTCTTCGATTGAAAGTCAGTTAATTAAATCGAAAGCTCAATTTTATACATATGGAGATAAGTCAGGTAAACTACTAGCTAATCAATTGAAAATTGCTTCAGATAAGCGACAAATTACTAGGATTCGTAAACAAGATGGTACTTTGACGATTGACCATAAAGAGATAAATAAAGCCTTTCAAGATTTTTATAATTCCTTATATCAATCAGAATGTACTAAGGACTCTTCTATTATGAATGAATTTTTAGGGAAATTGAATATTCCAAAAGTAACTGTTGAAGATAATGTATTTTTGGATACACCTATTACCGAGTCTGAAATAGAAAAGGCTATTTTTTCAATGAACTCGGGTAAAGCTTCAGGTCCAGATGGTTTTTCCGTAGAATTTTTTAAATCCTTTTCTTCTATACTTTCTCCTTGGCTTTGTAAAATTTTTAAAGATGCATTAAGTATAGGTAAACTACCACAATCTTTTTATGAAGCTTCTATTTCTTTAATTCTTAAAAAAGATAAAGACCCGACTGAATGTGCATCCTATCGACCTATATCTTTGCTGAATACGGATTTTAAGATTTTTAGTAAAATTTTAGCTATTAGATTAGAAAATATATTACCTCGGATTATTTCTGAGGATCAGACCGGATTTATTAAAAATCGCTATTCATCTTTTAACATTAGAAAATTAATTAATATTGTTTACACCTCTACATCTAAAATCCCAGAATGTATTATCTCTTTGGATGCCGAAAAAGCATTTGATAGAGTCGAATGGTCATATTTATTCAATACATTGCAACATTTTAATTTTAGATCAAAATTTATATCATGGATTAAGTTAATATATCATAAACCTTTAGCTTCGGTTTTTACCAATAATCAAAAATCCCCTTTTTTTCAATTATTTCGCGGTACAAGGCAAGGTTGTCCTTTGAGCCCTTTATTATTTGATATTGCTTTAGAACCCTTGGCTATAGCTATTCGTGAATCACCCAATATTTTAGGCATTACCCGTGGAGAGACGATGTATAAGGTATCATTATATGCGGACGATTTGTTATTATATATATCTGATCCTGAAAGATCTATTCCTGCTATTTCTTCTTTACTTGCTCAATTTAGTAATTTTTCTGGTTATAAATTGAATTTTAATAAGAGTGAACTTTTTCCATTAAATATGTATATTCCAATTTATAATCATGTACCATATAGAATCGTTACAGATTATTTTACCTATTTAGGTATTAAAATTACTAAAAAACATAAAGATCTGTTTAAAACTAATTTTTTACCCTTAATAGATCAAATTAAGCAACTTGCTAATAGATGGTCCCCACTATCTTTGTCTTTGGTAGGCAGAGTTAATGCCATTAAGATGATGATACTACCTAAATTTCTATATTTATTTCAAGCATTACCAATTTTTATCCCTAAATCTTTTTTTGATATGGTTGACTCTAAAATATCTTCCTATTTGTGGCAGAACAAAAATCCTAGATTAGGTAAAAAATATTTACAGAAGCCAAAGAAGGAGGGCGGCTTGGCTTTACCAAACCTAAGATTTTACTATTGGGCAGTTAATATACGGTATTTGATATTTTGGACACAAGAATTGACTACAGTAGCTGGTCCACAATGGGTAAATTTGGAATGTAAATCTGTGCAAGATTTCTCATTGATCTCAATCTTAGGATCTTCACTTCCTTTTTCGTTACTCAAAATTAATAAACAGATAACTAATCCCATAGTTAAGTATACATTACGAATCTGGTTTCAATTTCGTAAATCTTTTGGCTTGAATAAGTTTATACTGTCAAGTCCTATAATATCTAATTACTTCTTTCGGCCATCATCTATAGATCAAGCTTTTTTCCTATGGAAAACAAAAGGTATAACATGTTTTCGTGATCTGTTTTTGGATGATAACATTATGTCCTTTGAACAGTTATCTAACAAATACAATTTATCTAAAACCCATTTTTTTAGATACTTACAAATGAGAAATTTTCTATATAATGAATTAAAGTCTTTTTCGAAAGAATGTCCATTGGACATTACAGAGAGAATTCTAACTCTTAATCCTTATCAAAAGGGTTTAGTAGCTATCATTTACAATATGATTATGAAGGTACAGCCAGATATATCAGAAAAAATTAAGAAGGAATGGCAGGAAGAATTGCATTGCCCTATATCTACTGAGCAATGGGAAAAAATTTTATTATTGGTAAACTCATCCTCTATTTGCGCTAAACATGCTCTAATACAATTCAAGGTTGTACACAGAGCCCACATGTCTAAAAATAAACTTGCTCGATTTTATTCTTATGTTAATCCAACCTGTGATAGATGTCATTCTGATATTGCTACATTGACCCATATGTTTTGGTCTTGTCCTTGTTTACAAAGCTATTGGAAGGATATTTTTAATATCATTTGAAGAGTTTTAAATATTAATCTTCAACCGCATCCTTTTACTGCAATCTTTGGTCTACCTATGATAGATAATATGTGTCTATCTGCTTCATCTCAGCGAATGATTGCATTTGTTACACTAATGGCTAGAAGATCTATTTTATTGAACTGGAAAGAAATTAATCCTCCAACTGTATTTCAGTGGCTCTCTCAAACCATTTCCTGTTTGAGTTTAGAAAAAATTAGAAGTGTGGTCTTTAACTCCTCAGTTAAATTTGAGGAAACTTGGAGACCATTTATTCAACATTTTCATGCGAATTAAATGGTCTGATCCTGAACCTTATTGTTCCCATCCTGAATTGTATAAATGGAGGTTCGGAGTCATTGGCACTACTGTATGTATTTAACATTATACAATTGCCCATGTTAGTTGTTTTTTTTTATATATATTGTTTTTTTTTCTTCTTTTTTGGGGTTTTTTTTTGCTTTTCTTTTTAAATCCTTCATATTAATATTATAAGTTTGGGAGACTTTTTACATTGATTAATACATAATTGATTATTAATGAATCTATTGTGTACTCTCAAATGTTTTTGTACTTATATTTTACTTATGTTTTTTTCTCAAAATCAATAAAAAGATTTGAAAAGAAAAAGGATAATCAAGGACTCGACCCACCCAGCCAACACACTTTTTGTCCCTCTTCCCTCCGGGGGAAGGTTCAGGAACTTGAAGACTCGTACGGCCAGATGTGGGAACAGCTTCTTTCCAACTGTGATAAGACTGCTGAACGGATCCTGACCCGGATCTGGCACATACCTTCCAAATATCTGGACCTGTCTCTTGGTTTTTTTTGGCACTACCTTACTTTCCCTTTTTTTAATTTATAATTTATAATTTAAATTTTTATTATATTTACTATTGATTTGTACTCCAGGGAGCGCAAAGTGCAGAATCAAATATCGCTGTGATGATTGTACGCTCTAGTATCAATAGACAATAGATGCAGGAGTAGGCCATTCAGCCCTTCAA
This sequence comes from Hemitrygon akajei, assembly GCF_048418815.1. Taxonomy (NCBI): domain Eukaryota; kingdom Metazoa; phylum Chordata; class Chondrichthyes; order Myliobatiformes; family Dasyatidae; genus Hemitrygon; species Hemitrygon akajei. The sequence goes on from NC_133128.1 coordinate 173,099,287, forward strand.
GCCAGCACCACCATTCACTGTGATCATGGCTGATCATCCACAATCAGTACCCTGTTCCTGCCTTCTCCCCATATCCCTTAACTCCGCTATCTTTAAGAGCTCTATCTAACTCTTTCTTGAAAGCATCCAGAGAATTGGCCTCTGCTGCCTTCTGAGGCAGAGCATTCCATAGACCCACAACTCCCTGGGTGAAAAAGTTTTTCCTCAACTCTGTTCTAAATGGCCTACCCCTTATTCTTAAACTGTGGCCTCTGGTTCTGGACTCCCCCAACATCGGGAACATGTTTCCTGCCTCTAGCGTGTCCATCCCTTAATAATCTTATATGTTTCGATCAGATTCCCTTTCATCCTTCTAAATTCCAGTGCATACAAGCCCAGTCACTCCAATCTTTCAACATATGATAGTCCCACCATCCCGGGAATTAACCTCGTGAACCTACGCTGCACTCCCTCAATAGCAAGAATGTCCTTCCTCAAATTTGGAAACCAAAACTGAACACAATACTCCAGGTGTGGTCTCACCAGGGCCCTGTACAACTGCAGAAGGACCTCTTTGCTCCTATACTCAACTCCCCTTGTTACGAAGGCCAACATGCCATTAGCTTTCTTCACTGCCTGCTGTACCTGCATGCTTACTTTCAGTGACTGATGTACAAGAACACCCATATCTCGTTGTACTTCGCCTTTTCCTAACTTGACATCATTCAGATAGTAATCTGCCTTCATGTTCTTGCCACCAAAGTGGATAACCTCACATTTATCCACATTAAACTGCATCTACCATGCATCTGCCCACTCACCCAACCTGTCCAAGTCACCCTGCATTCTCCTAACATACTCCTCATATTTCACACTGCCACCCAGGTTTGTGTTATCTGCAAATTTGCTAATGTTACTTTTAATCCCTTCATCTAAATCATTAATGTATATTGTAAATAGCTGCGGTCCCAGCACAGAGCCCTGCGGTACCCATAAAACCATAGAACATTACAGCACAGAAACAGGCCTTTTGGCCCTTCTTGGCTGTGCCACACCATTTTCTGCTAGTCCCACTGACCTGCACCCGGGCCATATCCCTCCAAACCCCTCTCATCCATATACCTGTCCAAGTTTTTCTTAAATGTCAAAAATGAGCCCACATTCATCACTTCATCTGGCAGCTCATTCCACACTGCCACCACTCTCTGCGTGAAGAAGCCCCCCCCAATATTCCCTTTAAACTTTTCCCCTTTCACCCTTAACCCATGACCTCTGGTTTTTTTCTCCCCTAGCCTCAGTGGAAAAAGCCTGCCTGCATTCACTCTATCTATACCCATCATAATTTTATATACCTCTATCAAGTCTCCCCTCATTCTTCTATGCTCCAGGGAATAAAGTCCTAACCTATTCAACCTTTCTCTGTAAGTCAGTTTCTCAAGTCCCGGTAACATCCTTGTAAACCTTCTCTGCACTTTCAACCTTATTAATATCCTTCCTGTAATTAGGTGACCAAAACTGCACACAATATTCCAAATTTGGTCTCACCAATGTCTTATACAACCTCACCATTACATTCCAACTCTTATACTCAATACTTTGATTTATAAAGGCCAATGTACCAAAAGCTCTCTTTACGACCCTATCCACCTGTGACACCACTTTTAGGGAATTATGTATTTGTACTCCCAGATCCCTCTGTTCTACTGCACTCCTCAGTGTCCTACCATTTACCTTGTATGTTCTACCTTGGTTTGACCTTCCGAAGTGCAATACCTCACACTTGTCCGCATTAAACTCCACCTGCCATTTTTCAGCCCATTTCTCCAACTGGTCCAAATCCCTCTGCAAGCTTTGAAAACCTTCCTCACTGTCCACTACACCTCCAATCTTTGTATCATCAGCAAATTTGCTGATCCAATTTACCACATTATCATCCAGATCATTGATATAGATGACAAATAACAATGGACCCAGCACTGATCCCTGTGGCGCACCACTAGTCACAGGCCTCCACTCAAGAGTAGCAATCGTCCACTACCACTCTCTGACTTCTCCCATTGAGCCAATGTCTAATCCAATTTATTACCTCTCCATGTATACCTTGCAACTGAATCTTCCTAACTAACCTCCCATGCGGGACCTTGTCAAAGGCCTTACTAAAGTCCATGTATACAACATCCACTGCATTCCCTTCATCCACTTTCCTGGTAACTTCCTCAAAAAACTCTAATAGATTGGTTAAACATGACCTATCACGCACAAAGCCATGCTGACTTTTTCTAATAAGTCCCTGTCTATCCAAATACTTGTAGATCCTATCTCTTAGTATTCCTTCCAATAATGTACCTACTACCGATGTCAAACTTACCGGCCTATAATTTCCTGGCTTACGTTTTTGAGCCTTTTTTAAACAACAGAACTACATGAACTATCCTCCAATCCTCTGGCACCTGACCCGTTGATATCGACATTGTAAATATTTCTGCTATTTCAACACTAGTCTCCTTCAAGGTCCGAGGAAATACCTTGTCAGGTCCTGGGGATTTATCTACTCTGATTTGCTTCAAGACAGCAAGCACCTCCTCCTCCTCTTTAATCTGTATAAGTTCCATGACCTCCCTACTTGTTTGCCTTGTTTCTATAGACTCCATTCCAGTTTCCTTAGTAAATACAGATGCAAAAAACCCATTTAATATCTCTCCCATTTCTTTTGGCTCCGTACATAGCCGACCACTCTGATCTTCAAGAGGACCAATTTTATCCCTTACTATCCTTTTGCTCTTAACATACCTGTAGAAGCTCATAGGATTATCCTTCACCTTTACTGCCAAAGCAACCTCAATGTCTTCTTTTAGCTTTCCTGATTTCTTTCTTAAGTATTTTCTTACTCTTTTTATACTCCTCAAACATCTTATTTCCTCCCTGTTCCTATACATGTTATACATCTCTCTCTTCTTCTTCATCAGAGTTCCAATATCCCTCGAGAACCAAGGTTCCTTATTCTTATTCATTTTACCTTTAACCCTGACAGGAACATACAAACTCTGCACTCTCAAAATTTCTCCTTTGAAGGCCTCCCAATTACCAATCACATTCTTGCCAGAGAACGACCTGTCCCAATCTACATCTTTCAGATCCTTTCTAATTTCTTCAAATTTGGTCTTTTTCCAGTTTAGTACTTCAACCCGAGGACCAGATCTATCTTTATCCATGATCAAGTTGAAACTAATGACGTTATGATCACTAGAACCAAAGTGCTCTCCCACAAACACTTCCATCACCTGTCCTAACTCGTTTCCTAATAGGAGATCTAATATTGCATCCTCCCTAGTTGGTACATCTATATATTGATTTAGAAAACTTTCCTGAACACATTTCACAAACTCTAACCCATCTAGACCTTTAAACGTATGGGTGTCCCAATCAATGTGTGGAAATTTAAAATCCCCTACAATCACAACTTTCTGTCTGTTATCTCTCTGCAGATTTGCTCCTCCAATTCTCGCTGACTATTGGGTGGTCTATAATACAACCCCATTAATGTGGTCATACCTTTCCTGTTTCTCAGCTCCACCCATATGGCCTCAGTAGACAAGCCCTCTAATCTGTCCTGCCGAAGCACTGCTGTAATATTTTCCCTGACTAGCAAAGCCACCCCCCACCCTTCATCCCTCTGCCTCTATCACGTCTGAAACACTGGAACCCTGGAACATTGAGCTGCCAGTCCTGTCCCTCCTGTAGCCAAGTTTCAGTAATGGCTATGATGTCATAATTCCACGTGTCACTCCAGGCCCTCAGCCCGTCTGCCTTTCCCACAATACTCCTTGCATTGAAATATACACACCTCAGAAGATTATTACCACCACACACAACCTTACGATATGTGACTTTACATGAATTACTAACATCATTTACTTTTACCCCCGTTCCACTATCTACTCTGGCACTCTGGTTCCCATCCCCCTGCATATCTAGTTTAAACCCTCCCCAATAACACTAGCAAACCTCCCTGCAAGTATATTGGTCCCCCTGTAGTTCAGGTGCAACCCATCTCTCTTGTACAGGTCCCACCTGCCCCAAAAGAGGTCCCAATGATCTAGAAATCTGAAACCCTGCCCCCTACACCAGTTTATCAGCCACGTGTTCATCTGCCACAGCATCCCACTCTTACCCTCACTGGCACGTGGCACAGGCAGCAATCCGGAGATTACTACCCTTGAGGTCCTTTTTTTCAATTTCCTACCAAGCTCTCTGTACTCACTCTTCAGGACCTCCTGACTCTTTCTACCTATGTCATTGGTACCGATGTGTACCACGACAGCCGGCTGATATCTCTCCCACTTTAGAATACTGTGCACACGATCAGAGACATCCCTGACCCTGGCACCCGGGAGGCAATAAACCATCCAGGAGTCTCTGTCACGACCACAGAATCTCCTGTCTGTACCTCTGACTATGGAGTCCCCTATCACTACCGCTCTCCTCTTCTTCCTCCCTCCCTTCTGCTCAGCAGAACCAGACTCAGTACCAGAGATCTGGCTGCAGCAGCTTGTTCCAGGTAAGCCATCCCCACCAACAGTATCCAAATCGGTATACCTGTTTTGGAGGGGAATGGCCACAGGGGAACCCTGCACTACCTGCCCTTTCCCCTTCCCTCACCTGACGGTAACCCAGTTACCTGTGCCCTGTTTCTTAGGTGTAACTATCTCCCGGAAGCTACTATCTATAAACTGTTCAGTCTCCCGAATGATCCGGAGGTCATCCAGCTCCAGCTCCCTAACGCAGTTTATTAGGAGCTGCAGCTGGATGCACTTCTTGCAGGTATCGTTGTCAGGGACACCGGATGTCTCCCTGACTTCCCACATCCTGCAAGAGGAGCATTGCAACATCCTGCCTGGCGTATTCTCTAGTCTGAACAAAAAAAAAAGGAAAACAGAAACTTACTGGAACCTACCCTCGCCTCTGCCTGTTTCTCGCCGAAGCCTTCCCACTCTGACTCAGTCCACTCCGATGATAGCCGCTGTATATGGCGGTCTTTCTTTTAAACCTAGGCGCGCTGCGTCACACGCTTGCGCAGTCTAGCTTCTTTTCCGCACTAGTCACTGCCTGCCATTCTGAAAAGGACCCGTTAAGCCAACCAATTTTCTATCCATGTTATTACCCTACCCCCAATACCATGTGCTCTAATTTTACCCACTAATCTCCTATGTGGGACCTTATCAAAGGCTTTCTGAAAGTTCAGGTACATTAGATCCACTGGCTCTCCCTTGTCCATTTTCATAGTTACATCCTCAAAAAATTCCAGAAGATTAGTCAAGCATGATTTCCCTTTCGTAAATCCATGCTGACTCGGACCGATCCTGCTATCCAAATGTGCCACTATTTCATCTTTTATAATTGACTCCAGCATCTTCCCTACCACTGATGTCAGGCTAACTGGTCTATAATTCCCTTTTTTCTCTCTCCCTCCTTTCTTAAAAAGTGGGATAACATTAGCTATCCTCCAATCCTCAGGAACTGATCCTGAATCTACAGAATATTGGAAAATGATTACTAATGCGTCTATGATTTCTAGACCCACCTCCTTAAGTACCCTGGGATGCAGACCATCAGGCCCTGGGGATTTATCAGCCTTCAGTCCCATCAGTCTACCCAACACCATTTTCTGCCTAATGTGAATTTCAATTGTTTGGCAACAATAAAGAAAGTAATTAATTAATCAATCAATCAATCAATCAATTACATGATAGATAGATAAATAGAGTGATTGATAAATAAATAAAGGGAGGGAAGGAAGGAAGAAATAAAGTGATAAATGAATGAATGAATGATCCCACTCTCAGGTTGGAGGAGAAACACTTCATATTCTGCTGGGTAGCCTTCAACTTGATTGCATGAACATCAATTTCTCCAACTTCCAATAGTTCCCCTCACCCACAGCTTCACCTATCACCTTCTAGCTTGGACTACTTCCCCTCTCACCACCTTCTTATTCTGACTTCTTCCCCTTCCTTTCCAGTTCTGATGAATGGTCTCAACCCCGAAACATCAGTTTGTGCATTCATTTCCATTCATGCTGTCTAACCTGTTGAGTTCCTCTAGCATTTTGTATGCGTTACAATGGATTACATCTATAGTTCAGAGATTAGGTAAGAAAAACAGAAAAAGATCATCTTCTCCTCATCATGCCCTGTAATTATAAGAGTCTGGCTTTTATCGGCACTGAGTTACCTGATCAGTCATAGGACTGACTGAGTTTCCTAACTGGCTTTGGCACCAAAAGTAAAATGGAGAAAGCCAGTATTAATGTGAAATGAAACCATTTAACACAAAATTGTAATTCGGTACAATTTAAAGGATAAACAGAATTGCTACACAAGATCTAAAGGAAAATAATATGACCCAAGGATAATCTTGAGGCAAAAAATATTCTTTCATTGTTGAGAGCTCTAGTTTTGTATAAAATATTTACTATTAGCAACAGACAGTACATGGTCATCATTAGGTATAAAGCTTTTATGGACTAAGCACCCAAAGCATTTAAAACAAATTTCAATTTTAAAGAACTTTTCAAAACAATTTTCACCCCAAAATACCTTCTTTATCTTCTTCTTTCTGTACTTGTACTGGTTCTGGTTCAACTACTTGCTTGGGTACAATTTCCTCCTCCTCCTCTTCTGCTGAAACATAACAATCATGAAATTCAATACTGTAGCCCTTCAGACATCCTGAAACACCTCATCTCCCATTACATTGTTTTGATATTGTCCTGAAGTTTTCATATTAAATGTGCCTTTTCTGAAGTTAATATCATGTAAATTTTGATTATCTCAAGAAATATTTCTAAGATCATTATTAAAAATGGAGAAAGATAAATTGCAACTGTCTGAAGAGCTACATGATTACTCATAATCTTCAGGCCATCAATGTCAAGGCAATGAACTATCTAATAGCTTCATTCTATCTTGAAAATGGCATGACAATCACTTCATTTGACGTTTCTATTGTCAGATGTACTGACACTTAGCAGCTTTTTATCTTGTTCACAGCTTATTAGCTGTAAGTCAAATAGATTTGAAAATTGGGAAAAAGTATGTTTCACCATACACTTGGACTCCATTTAAGATATGTAAAAAACACCAAAGAAGCCAATCTGAATATGTTCAATTTTCTGATGGTACCGTAAGTTAAAATACTTCAGAATTTCAAACATGGCTTTTGAACTTCTATCATTTTATCATTCTATAGACATGAGTTATCATTGCAGCATCATAAACAAATACAATAGGAAAGAAGTACAGATAAGAGGAAAGAGAAAATTGTCAGAAGAAAAATATGTCAAACAACATGCACATTGACAATCCTTATCCTTCCAGAATCTGAATCAGTTTTATTACTACTGATATAAATGGTGTGGGGTTTTTTCGGTAGCAACAAAAACTTAAAATTGCTATATATTATAAAAAAATACATAAAACTAACAAGGTAGTGTTCATGGATGATTCAGAAATATGACAGCAGAGGGCAAAAAGCTGTTATTAAATCGTTGAGTATGGGGCTTCAGGCTCTTGTACCTCTTCCCTCATGTTAATAACAAGAAGAGGCCATCTCCTAAATGCCGAGTGACCCTTGTAATGGATGCCACCTCCTTGAGGGATTGTCTCTTGAAGATGGGCTCGATGGTGTGGAGGGTGGCACTCGTAATGGAGCTGGATCCAGTCATTTCAGTATTGGGATAAAAGCACTTATTGCCAGGTAATGCTTTATTTAACAATATTCAACAAGCCTTTTGAAACTCTTCAAAAATTCTGCATACAGCTGTTCGGATAACAGAAATTCTACCTTATAGAATTTACAAATCTTACCGAAAAATTTGAAACATTGTAAAATTCAGCTTTGAGGAGTGTTTTAAACACAAATTTTATGTATTATCAATTTACATTTCTCGGCACGAGCAAATGACACAGATTCATACTGAGGAAAGTAATGAAAAGTACCTTTCCCTATGAATATAGCACCTAGCCATCAGCCCCACCCCCCCAGCCAACCCAATAATACTGGGGTTGACAGACTGAGCAAAGATTTTCCAGATGTGCGGTATCTTCCAGAACCTCAATATTTCTCTGTTCTTATATTCTGCTTTATTAGATTTCTTAAAACCTTTTATATCAAAATCAACAAGCAGAAGCTTCAGCTCTCAGTTAGACAGTCAAACATTACCTCTCATTTAATATAAAATAAGGTATAAGCACATGATAACGTTTAATGCTTTAAACAACAGCCCTCTACCCATACTCAGGATTAAGCCTCGTGACCTAGTTCTGATTTATACTAACCAAATGAAAGCAGATCATGGACTCTTGTATGTTGTAGAACATCAGGGGCAGCTTTTACTCTTTATAAAATGGTGTTCCAGGATTCAACTTACAATTTAAAAAAATAATAATTTTATCACCAATAAGGAGACTTTCTAGTAGGGTTTTCCTTCTGAACAGCACATTCTACTTAATTGTGTTCTGGACCTGATGTTCTAAAAAGAACTCAGTTAATTGATTGCAAAGAAATCTGGTTGATAAAACAAGTTCTAGTTTTATTAGAAAAGGCAATAACTAGGTCAATTTAAAATAGCAAAAATTGGAGAAGAAACCATTGTCAAACAATACAAGGTAAAAATTTGCATCGGCTATCCATAATTAAAACAATCTGCTTTCCATCTCAAATTTCCACATGGTTCTCTCAAGCAAACTCCACAGAATGAAATAAAAGTATTCGATCATTCAATGGGAAAAGGGGTGAAAGCTTGTCGTAATGCTGCCATTTCTTTGACCAACTGCCACAGAAGTATCCTATCACTTTATTCAATTCTCTTGAGATCTTGGTCTTTGATATCAGAGTCCTTCAGTTGAAGTCTGCTTCTAATTCGGGAGTCCAAAGACTCTTTTAGTACTGTTCCTGCTTTGGTGTTCCAGGAATACTGGCACTTAACTGGAAATCCACAGAACACAGCATCCATGTCAAACTTTCTTCAATGTGATTACAAAATGCCTCAGGGCCTGCTAAAGCATGCAACTTCTCAAAATTTACCATGATCGCTTGGTAGATTTAAAGGAATTAAATCTGAACCAAAACGAATGAATCCCTCTACTAATATTGTCTTAGTAATCCCTTGCAAATGTGTGTAATGCAAAACATTCTTAGTGACACTGGGAATATATAACCTCTTATTAAGAGCTGCAATTCTTGTGTTGATAATATTCTCATAACACTGATAAAGAATTTTAGAATTTGCAACAAGCCAAAATGAAGCTATAATTTCACAAGCACAATTTGGAAGCAAAAGTTTTCCATTTGTTGCTTTTATTGTCCTTGATCGTGGGAATTATGGAACTGATTGCATTGTTAAGCAATAAGCAAGCAGAAGATGAGTCTCTATTGGACAATCTTGATAAACATATAATCCACATGACCAAAGTTTATTATTATTAAAATTTAGTTCTACTTTTGCCATCCTCCTTCTGTTGCCTTGATTCATGTGGTTTAAATTTCAAATTCCACACTAGTTCATTACATGTTTCTCATTGCTCCTACCTCCTAGAAGGTTTCCTATACTTAAAGAAACTGAATACAAAGATTTTTGGAAGCTATTGGTTTGACAAGTCAGTTTATTTACTGAGGGCTACATGAAATGAGTTGGTCAAAGAATAGGAACCAGCTGCCCAAATCAGGTCTCAGCAGCTAGTCCAGATGACTAGACAACAAAGAACAGATGGTACTACTGAGATTATGTTCTCCAGTACAAAGTGGCACTGGGATGGCACAAAATTTTCTGCCTGACTGCCTCCAATCACATTTTCTCCAACAGCAAGACTGTAATTACTGGCCCACCAGGGGAGTTAAAGGCAACTATTCAGGCTGAAGACTGAATAAAATACATCATGAAGGCTACAACAGCTGCCAAGCCACACTAACACAAATGTGTTTGTTATAAGGATTTTTGTGTCCTTACAACAAACACATTTATGCAGACAATAAATGTAATTAAGCCACCCCCAGAGTTTAGAAAAATAGTGGTGAAATGCACACTACGGTATTAACTTTTGCTTTATAAAAATGATAATCGTATGTGTAAATTTAGCAGTAAATATAAATTGAATTTGCCTACCATTCTGACAAGTTTACAGAAATGGGTTGATAACATGAACAATTTCAATATCCTGCAGATATGCTCATACTTGCAACCAAATTGGAAAGTTAAAATTTTTCCTTTCAAGGGCTTCAATCAGCTGCAAAGGAAAACAGTAATCACTGCCTTTTGAGCAAGCACTGCTGCATTTGTCAGCCCTTTCTCTGAGAATGTAGCCAGAGCAATCAACCTGCAATCCATTCAGAAAGAAAAAACAATCTGAAAACACAGGGTATAATACACCTGCCAGAGAAAATGGCCATTTCAGGAGAAGCTAGTGATCTGCATGACCCCACTGAGGAGGCGGTGGTGCAGAGGGGAAGAAATGCTTAAAAAGAATTCATAGTGATTCCAATCTCTCATACACTGACACTTCCGTACAAAGTGTACCAATTATAGCTTTTGTGCTACTTAAAAATGAAAGCTTTTTTTTCAAAAATAATCACACTGAGACACAGAAGACGCACATCCTTTCACAGAAATCACTTATACACTGAACAATCTATTAATCTGAAAGCAGTCTGTCATAGTAGGGGTCCAAAGCTGTTCAAGCACAAAACTAGAAACGCGACACCAAAGATTAAAATAATCTCTGCAGGTGTGCTTGCCACCCCATGTCACTTTGTTGACAGCTTTACATAAAATCAAAGCCAAAACCTTAACATTACATAATTTTAAAATGAACATTTTCTCAAGACCAGAAACTCTATACTATAATAACTATATTTTACATCACATGGAATCATCTTAAAGTGGAAATACAGATACATTTATTGAAAAATAATATATACACAGAGACAGAATGATTACCTTAAGTCAATATTACCCTGTAATAGTGGTATCTCTGTTGAAACTGACCAGTGACACTTCAAAATTTCTGTACACATCATCATAAAGTATCTGTTTCTAATAATAGAATACATATTTGAAATTACATAAAACAGAGCCAATTTAATTCTGAAGTTAATCTGAAAGAGAAAGTTATTTTATTATTATAAGAGATCTGAAAGGACAACAATCATAAAATGGAAGAACACATAACTGTGAATGATTTGTTGAACAAACAACCAAAAATACTATTTTCAGTAGTGCACATTGTATACAGTAAAGTTACTGGAAAAAAATCTTTAAAAAACTTAAAATGCTGTAAATCTGAAATTAAAAAAGTGCTGGGAAAACTCAGCATGCCTGAACAATATCTGTGGAAAGAACAGAGATATTGTTTCAGGTCAGAGACACCTGTTGGGGGTTTCCAGCATTTTCTGTTTTTATGGCAAGTTTGTTTTTCTGTGCTAACTTGACACATGAAACACTAATGACTACAGCACAGGGAATTCTAAAGCACATTAGGCCACTTTCAGAGAACACTTTAGCAAGGTCTTTGACAAGCTCAGTCATGGCAGACTAGTCTGGAAGGTCAGATTGCATGGGATCTAGGGGGAAGATAGCAAACTGGATTCATAATTGGCTCAGGGGTTGATGGTTGAGGGTTGTTCTTGGATTAGAGGCCTATGTCTAGTGCTGTGCCATGTAGCTGGTACTGAGAACTTTGCTATTTGGATGTGAATATACAAGACATAGTTACTAAGTCTATGAATACTAAAATAGGTGGTGGTATAGATTGTGTAGACTGAAATGAGGAAAATAATTTTTTGACTCCAAAAATTGGAGAGCTTTGGAACTCATGATCTGAAGTGGTGGTAGAGGTAGAAACACCACTCACATTTTAATACTACTGGATGTGATCTGCAGTGCAATGGATCACAAGCTGTAGGAAGGGATTTCCTCTTTTAGTACCAGCACAGAAACATCAGGTCAAATGGGTCAATTTTGCTGTGAAATTCCTGGGTTGAAAGATCAGATTTCATAGGGTTGAAATCTGATCTTTCAATTACTGACCAATTACCTGAACAAATTCTGAAATCCTAATATTGGCAAAGGCGACATTTGTAATCCTGAGTTTTGGTTAAAAAAATAGAGATATGAAACAGCAGCAGGCAATGAACGACGGTTATTCACTCTGGTGTCTAATGCTATGCCACATATAAATGATCTGGATGTGGTTAGTAAGTTTTCAAATAGATGGTGTTGCAGACAGTGTACAGTTACGTTCCCCAGTAACCGGGTAATTTTCCAGCAAAGATAGATGGATCTACCGAAGCCTGATGCTACTATTTTCAAACGTTTTTATTTATAAAGGGGCACAAACGTATGGTTAATACAAAACATTCAGATCATATACGTCGTCACAACTCAATCTAAAGCACAGGTATAGTAATAATCAATCAGAAATAAGCTCTATCGTTGTCTAGGGGTAATGTAGATATATATTGTTTACTGGATATTTAAAAGTCTTTTTGCGGTCACTGCAGTTCCACCCGCTGCCGTTGTCGTGGTGTCGCGTTGGTGCACTTTTGTTAGAAAGAGAGAGAGAGAATGAAACATTTACCCGACAGGTTTTCCAACCTGTAGGAGGTAGTCGGAAGTCTCGTTGGGGAATGGACTCTCATCTGTGGCTTCCCCTGTAGCTAGGCCGTTCTTCCGTGGTGAGGTCGCCAATCCCAGGCAAGGAAAGGACGCACACGAATCCCACCACCGGCTGTCGCTCTCAAAACGCGGTCGCAGGAATTCTCGCGTATCTTCTGGTGCGTCTGGCGCCCCGCCTCGGCAGCCCACCTTTTATCTGGACTGGCAGGGTTGTAGATGTCCATCAGGGTGGGGGGCGAGGCAATCCTTCCCCCATCACCCACCTCACATTGCCCTGAAATTTTGCACGTAGGCCAGTTCCTTATCCCACAAAGGTGTCTCCCAAGACAATGGCTATGTCCGAGGTTTTTGTCTTGTTGAGCGACCAGCCCACTTTGCCCGAGGGCTTTACACGTGGTCTTCATGAGACAATAGTCAAAGAGTCGCTTTATTCTGCTTCCCGGGGGAACGTGGTCTTCAGCACGTCTCCCTCTCTCTCTTGGGTCATTTGACCCCCCCTTGACTAGGGCTCTTGCGAATCTCACAAAGGAGGGGGCTGGGGTCATAACAGTACAATGTATGAAAAATTGCAGGAGGATCTCAAACAGCTTAGTATGTGGACTGAGGATTGGCAAATATTTTCCGATCCAGACAAATGTGAGGTACTTGCAATTTGGGAAAACAAACCAGGATAGGAATTATACAATGAATGGTAGGGCCCCAGGAGTGCTTTAGAACACAGGGACCGAGGAGTCCAAGTGCAAAGATGGCTGAAAGAAGCATCGCAGGCAGATAGGGTAGTAAAGAAGGCATTTGGCATGCTGGCCTTCATCAATCAGGGCACTGAGTACAGGAGCTGGGAACTTATGTTGCAGTTAAATGGGATGCTAGTGAAGTATTGGAGTATTGTGTACAGTTTTAGTTGCCTTCTCATGGGAAAGATGTTATTAAACTAGAAAGAGTGTTGAAAAGATTTACTAGGATGGTGCCTTGGGAGCCTGAGTTACAAGAAGAGGTTGTGTAGATTAGGACTTTATTCCCTTTAATTTGAGACTGGAGGGAAGGGGTGACCTGACAGAGATACAGAAGATTTTGAGGGTGAAAGCCCACAGTGTTTTCCCCAGGAATGGGGTGCAATAAACGAGAGGACATGGTTTTAAGATCAGAGGCAATAGATTTAAAAGGAAAATCAGGAGCAGCTTCTTCAAGCAAAAGGTGGTGCCTATTTTGAATGAAATAGTGGTTGAGGTGGACAACTGCAACAGTTAAAAGAAACCTAGACAAGTACCTGGAGAAGAGAGTTTGAGGGTTATGGAAAAGGTGGTCCGAAGAGCCTTTTTCCGTGCGATAGACACTATGACTGTAATCCAAATAGGAAGCAGATTGCAAGGGGTCAAAATAATACTGAAAACTGTAAGAGGCTCAAGAAATTTTAACTTTCAAGCTTTTTCACCAGTCAAAAATCTACTGGAGGAACTCAGCAGGTCAAACATTATCTGCAGGAAGAAAGGAATTATTAACATTTTGAGTCAAAACCCAGCATCAAGAGAGAGTGGAGAGGTGAGATAAACAGGATAATGAGGAAAAGGGGAGTGGCGGAAAAGGAGTGTGAGATGATTGGTGGATTGAAAAGGGGAGTTTGATAACAGGCAGGTTGTGTCAGTTAGGGGAGGGGAGCCGAGGTAGAGTTGGAAAATAGCAGCAGGTGAATAACAAATTGAGGCAAATAAAGAGAGGAATGTGGAAAAAGGAAAAGCAGATGGAGCAAGGTAGGGGGAATGGAATGTGAGACTGGAAGCAGCCGTTGGAAGGAAATAAACAGTGACACAAAGGGCTAAAAGTGCTGAACTCTGATAAGGTGCTGAGAATGGAAACCATTCTGAGAGATGTGAACGGCAGATGGAACCAGTTGAAAGGGTGGGGCAACTGTAGGTGAACAGTACGTACGTAGTGGGTGGATGGAAACAGGAAAGGGACAGGACAAAGATGGATGAAGTGGGGTTGGTGAGTCATGAGGTAAAGACAACAAAAAACGAGAGGACTGCAGGAGGATCAAAGGGTGGGGCGACAGTGGAGGGGGATAAGTAAAAAAAAAACATACCAGAGAAGAAAGTTACCTAGAAATGAAAAAATAACTCAACATTCATGCAGTTGGGGTGTAGACTATTCAAGTGGAATATGAGGTGCTGTTCCTCCAGCTTGGACCACATCCTGGCAGTAGAGAAGGCTAAGGATGGTCACAGCAGTGAGAGATTGGGAAAGGGAATTTAAATGACATGCAATGGAGCTCAAGCTGGGCAGTGTGATTCCAATTGTTAGTGCTCTGCGGAACTGATGCACAGTTTGCACTTGATCTCAAAGATGTGGAGGAGGCCACAGGAGCACTGAATGGAGTAGTTGAGGTTGGAGGAGGTGCATATGAACCTCTGTCTCACCTGGAATGGCTGTTTAAGCAACCTGGAAGGTGGAGGGGAGGACAAGGGTTAGATTTACAGCAATGGCAAAGGTAAGTGACATGGTTCAGTGAGGGATGAGAACCAGAGTCATGGAAATTGATGTAGCTGGTGATGTGGGTCTCATTGCAGTTAATAGCAGTGAAGAATGATATCATGGTTCATAGGGTGAAAGGTAAGGACAAGGGATATATCTCTATTCTGTCTGGGAAGAGGCGTGGTGAGAAAAGTATGAGAAACAAAGATGATGCAAGAGCGGGCTCCGTCAACCACAGCACAGGGAAGCCATAATTCTTGGAAAAGCAAAAACAAAACAAAAACTATTGATGATATAATGAGATATATTGTCAATAGTTTTACTGGTGTTAAGAGAAAATTGAATGTACTTAGGTATATTTTTGACAGTATTTCTATAGTCACTATTCATATGCAAATGCTGTGCCAAGTAATGAAATAATTTTATTTTACTTTTTTAAAAATCTAATTCCATTCTTTTGGTTTTGTTATTCAATCCCTTAACAAATTCTATTTTCTAGTTTCTAATCACAGAAGAGGTGTTTAATTTCAGAACCATGCAGACAGCCATTTTTTAAACTTCCATTTTGTACGCTAACTTTCAAATTAAAACATTACAAAATTGCAAATATTCAAATTCTGTTTTGAGAGCTTTCAGTAATTAGCTATGATAATCAGTTCAACATTAATATTGGTTGCTGCTGAATATTCACAATTTCGGTCTTTTGTATAGAAAAGTACATGAAAATACCATATTGCAGGAGCTGAAGAAAATATTTCCTTTTCTGAAATAATAACATACCTAACAAATTTAGAGTACAAGAGGGCAGCTACCATCAAAGCAGTTTTGTGCCATATTGTCAATTCTAAAATAAAATGCCACTTGCTTTTAGATTTACTGCAGTCTAGCTTTCATCAACAGATTTATCTCCAGCAGACTTTACAATAAAGATTCTGTACTGAAATAGCAGTTACTACCAAAGTGATCAACTGTCGTCAATGAACACTGAACACAGGGTTAATCAACCACTGAGTTTTAACTCTGTCTTAACATCAAAATTGTGATGTATTGCATTGAGGTGGAAAGAAAAGTATGGCTGTAAATTAGAGTGCATCTAACAATAACCAGGAGTTGAAGTTACAGCTGTCTAGATGATGAGCTTCTATGGAGTGGGTTAATCAAAGTTAAATCATCTGTGAAATAGTTGTTTTGTTAACTCATAAGTCCTTGTGCCCTTCTAGGCATAAGGCATTTGGCTCAATTTATTTCCTACAATCACAACACAATCAAACATACAAATTTTTGCAGCACTGAATGATTTTAGCTGAGAAATTAATTATAAATGCAGTTCAAAATCATAAATTAAAACTTATTATTGGAAAGAGCATCTTTCAGTTTAAGTGTGTAAACTTGTAATGTTTATAATGCTTCATTTAGGAAACTGTGGGTTGTAGTTCCAAGACTTTATGTAATCGACATTTAACCTTCATTATTTCAGGTGAGCTTTAAATTGAGGGCCTACTTGTCTGCTTACAAGTTCAAGTGATCATTGAAAATCTTACAGCACTATTCACAGTCACATCCTAAACTACAAAAACCAGTTCTGATAAAAATGCAGCTTTAATCACCTCACATTTCCAAGCTCCACCATGGACACTGGCCTCCCAAGCAATGAAGATATCTTCAAAATGTGATGTCTCAAAAAGGCAGCTTTCATCATTAAGGACCCCCACAATACATGATGTGCTCTGAAGATGCATACTCAATGTTTCAGGAACAAATTCTATCTTTATAATATTCAGTTCAGTTTCACTTTATTGTCATTTAGAAACCACAAATGCAATGCAGTTAAAAAATGAGACAACGTTCCTCCAGAATAAAATCACAAAAGCACACGACAAAACAGACTACACCAGAAAAGCCACATAACGTTTGGTAATCCCCAAATCCAGAGTCCAGAGAGGCTGCTGCATATTAATATCACGCTACCATCTTAGCGCGTTCCCCGGAAAGGAGCTCCAAACCCACCAGACAAAACAAGACTACCCAGACACAGCAAGTCAGGAGACCAACTCTACCACCCAACAAACCAAAAACTAAAGCTACAAGACCTACACAAAACCACATAGTTACATATAGTTATAGTTAACATATAGTTACAACAGTGCAGACAATACCATAACTGATAAAAAAAACAGACCATGGGCACAGTAAAAATAGTCCAAAGATGTTAAAAGACTATAAGTTCGAAAGAAACCACCACACAGTTTCCACACGTCCTCAGGATCCCAATATTCTCATCGTCTCACGCAGGCGGCAGAAGGGAATACCCCTACTATGGACTTCCAAGGCACCGTCGGACCCAGCCTCGCAGCCGCAGCACACAATTAAAGCACCCTGACCGCAGCAGACTCCGAGTCTGTCGAACCTCTGAGCCTCTGGCACAGCCTCTCTGAGCACCATCCTTTGCCAAGCGCACTACGACACCCCTGCCAACGGCCACCAGCAACGCGACCCCAAGGACTTATTCTTATTATTGGTCTTCTTATTGTAATTTGTAGTTTTTTTTAATGTATTGCACTGTAATGCTGCTGCAAGACACCACATTTCACAACATACGTCAGAAATATTAAACCTGATTCTTCTCAAGTAGCAGGAGGAGGAAGGTAAGCCACAATTATTTTGACAATTCCATTTATATCAACATTGATCCAGAATACTGTCATGAAGATGAGTGATCACCATAACGTGCCTTGAGCTCACAGTCCATGGAGCTTTGTAAATATCAAAGTTAGGCCTGGTCTTTCAGATTTGAGGTAAGTTCAATGACTGGAGGTGTTCTTTACTTTTGGGAACTATATGACAGTTTAGTCATTGAATCAGGTTTCCAAAGCCAACAGATCTAGTTAGCAGAACCATCGAAAGCAATTGCTTTTGGGTACAGCTGAAGTACAGTAGGTGGATTAAAAAGTAAAGAGCACACGAGGTTCAAAGCATTAATCAACACTGCAACATTGAAGAGTCTCCATTATGAGCTAATTTGGTTTCTTCTTCTGTAGATAAATCCCCCTAATTACAACAGTTAACAAATACATCTCAATTTTAGGATTTGATTTTGTAATCTATGAAATATTCAGACTATGAATGTATGGTTACAAATCATCTAGGAACTTGAAAAGATTAATGTCAATTAGCATTTAATACAGAGAAAAGAAGAAACATTCTGAGGAAGAATAAGCAATGCAAATACATGCTAACAGGAGAAAATGTAGCCCCAAGCAAAAGTGCATTAATTTATAATTCAAAAACACATAAAATTAAAAGGCCAAGTTTATAAAGTTGTTTGCCAAAAGTGTGGAAGTTCTACATTCCTTTGAATAAGAGTGCCGTGTACAAAAATAAAGCCAATGATAAATCAATTCACTATTAGGTGGTTAGGCTGAAATATTCATACAGTTTTGGGCAACTTATTCTAGTTAGGTGATAAAGTCCAAACAATGTTAACCAAGATGATCAGATGGTTAAGGTTTTGGTTTTAAGATGACACTGGAGGCACTGGAAACTTTTATATAGCAGAGAAATTCAAGGCAAGATTTGATAGAATGTTCAGAATTACAAAGAATTTCCATAAGATATTTTAAAAATTCAACAGATGGTGAACAAGCTAGTTGATGATATAAATATATCAAAAGGAAGAAGATATTTTATTTTGGTGAGGATTGTTAGGATATCGATAAACTAAATCAGGTAAGATTTCTTCATTTTTACAAAGAGCAAATGAGTTCAGGAGTAAGTCAAGATGGATCATTTGTTCATCGTTCTCCTTGAATAATCATTGTTGTCTCAGCCTTCCCTTTAGCACATACATGCTATGTTCTACCATTGATGATGATGGGAATTCAAGTTTGTGGTCTTATAATTTGGAGACAATGGAAGAGTCAAAATAGGTAGTAAGAAGTAGAATACAGTGCTGTCAAATGACATTACTGAGGACATGGTAAACATGAAAAAGTATGCATGCACAAAGAAGATCTTTTGCAACTTTAGAGGAAACTTGTAGATCCAGGAAAGAAAACCTGGATACTAATATATGGAGGACTTAAATGCTCATCACCAGAAACAGTTTAGCAGCACTATCATTGACATAGCTGATTGAAGAACGTAGCTCCCATACTGAGTTTCAGCATGAACTAAGCACCTTTCTTCCTCTTGCTCCTCCACACCCCTCTCCTTCCGATCCTTGTCCATCCTCCCATTTTTATTCCTTCCACCTCACTCCACCCCCGGCCCATGTACCCATTGTTAACCTACTACTCTTTCTGGCTCCATCTATTTAGTACACAGTTCACCCACAGGATCCACCATAAGCTCCCATCTGGATCTGTGTCCATCTGTCATTCACCTCTCTCCTCATGGTTCCCATTATTACCTCTCTTACTTATCAGATTCCAACATTAGTAGCTTTCTGACTAACAGACCACAATCTGTTAAATTAGAAAACCTCTCCTCCTCAATTCTCACCCTGAATATCGGTGTGCCTCAAGGCTGTGTGCTGAGCCCTCTTCTGTACTCACTTTTCACCTATGACTGCTTTCCTGTACATGGTTCTAACTCCATAATCAAGTTTACCGACGACACCACGGTGGTTGGCCTGATCAGAGGGGATGACAAAACGGCCTAGAGGAACGAGGTCCAGCACCTGGCCGCATGGTGCGCCGACAACAACCTGGCCCTTAACACCCAGAAGACCAAGGAGATCATTGTAGACTTCAGGCATGCTAGGAGCCACACTCACATCCCCATCTACATCAACAGAGCTGTAGTGGAGTGTGTATCAAGCTTCAAATTCCTGGTGTCCACATTTCCGATGATCTCACCTAGTCCCTGAACTCCTCCATCCAGATCAAAAAGGCACAACAGCGCCTTTATTTCCTGCGGAGCATCAAGAAAGCTCACCTCTGTCCCAGGATACTGACGGACTTTTACTGTTGTACCATTGAGAGCAAACTCACCAACTGCATCTCAGTGTGGTATGGCAATTGGCCGGAATCGGACCGCAAAGCACTCCAGCGGGTGACGAGAACTGCCCAGTGGATTATCATCACCCAATTGCCCACCATTGAGAACATCTACCATAAATGCTGCCTGGGCAGGGCAAAAAGCATTATCGTGGATGCATCTCACCCTAACCATGGACTTTTTACTCTCCTCCCATCCAGTAGGTGCTTCAGGAACCTCTGCTCCTGCACCAGCAGGCATAGGAAGAGCTTCTTCCCTATGGCTGTGACCCTGCTGAACCTCACATCACAGCACTAAGCAGTATTGCACCCATATTGTACTGTCTCAGTACTTTTATAGTTGGTATGCTGTAGCACTTACTTTTTATTTGCAGTTATTTTGTAAATAACACTATTCTTTTGCACTTCTGGTTAGATGCTAATTGCATTTAATTGGCTTTGTATCTGTACTCAGCACAATGACAATAAAGTTGAATCTAATCTAATCTTCTGCATTCCTGTTTATCTCCCTCTAGCAGTTATCTCCAACTTCACCCTCCCTTCTCCCCTCCACCTTGCTCCATCTGTCACTCCTTTCTTTTCCTCTGCCCTCATCAACTCCACCCTTGCCCTCCTCTACCTGACCTCTCCTGCCTTTGATCCCTCACCCCTCCTCAGTTCATCAATCACTTTGAACTCTTGTGTCTCCACTCCCCTACTCCTCTTTATACTGGCCATCTCCCCTGTCACTTTCAACCCAGATGCAAGATGTGATCTGAAACAATAACAATTCCTTTTCGTCCAAAACAGATTGTCTGTTCAACATGAGGGACAAATCAACTTGGCTTCATCCTTACAGATCTACCTGTTGTAGGTGCACATGTCCATGACAGCATTAATGGAAGCGTCCACTGCAAAAACATTGCGGAGCTCGTCACACCTGCACCCCCTCCATTCTGTTGTAAGGCGATACAATTGTGCTAAGTGGTATAGATTCAAAGTAGATCTAGCAGCTCAAAAGCAAGCATCCATCTGCAGTTTGAATAATCTGCAGTAGAAGGGTTTAGTGAAGACTGCAAAAGGGTTTACTGGAGCAGCATCTGACATACTTAAACAAAAAAGGTCTGCCAACTTGGTGAAAGTGCAATACAGAACACTTACTAAACAGCAAAAGTAGCAAGAAATAAACAGAAACACAACCAATGAATCAGATTAAACTGAACCTCTATAGTCTTACCACATCTAGTTATAGACAATTCAAAAAAAAAACATGGGGCATCAACTGGCTTACATTACATTATGAAATATAGTTAAATATAGTTCACCTATTCAAAAAAAGTGCAACTATGTATGGCAAACTACAAAACTACAGAAAGAAATATGCATAAGGTCATGGCTATTACCAAATTCACCATTAGTGGCAAGAGATGTGAGGACTATTATTGAGATAAATGGAATATATTGAAATCACCAAAGCTATGAGACAGCTGCACTACCTGCAGCTCCACTGTGCAGCCACTACATGCTTTATTATATTAAACTAATCTAACCTCTGTGGATTTTGCTGTAAATTGAACTTTAGTACAGTAATATCATGATCTGGAATATTTTACTTCTGATGAGCATATATCATTTGTAAAAAAAAATGCAAGAATATGATTTTGAAAAATATTACAACAAACCTTACCTGCCACATTACTGAAAAACAATATTTTTAAAACAGAAAAGTATTTTTTATTTTATAGTTCTTCAGTAATATCTAAAATTAGTATCTTTATTTTAAATATCAACATACCTTCAGCTTTCTGTGTAATAACTGGAGTTTGCGTTCCCTTTGTATAAGTGACAATCTCCCGTGGAAGAAAATCTACCTGTGTGATCTTTGCCATCTCCAATTTGATTGCTCCACGCCTGTCAACAAATGTTCAGGATAGGAAATGAAATTTATGTTGTAAAATAATCATGTGAGCATTTTGAAGATTTAACAAAACATCAGTAAGAGTGCAGATTAAAAATATAGGCTGGTAAATTTTTAAAATGTACAATTTGTAGCTGTTATATTAAAGTTTTTCATAAAGTAGCACAAATGAGATCAGAAATATTTGTTAATTAATTCTTAAAAAGTAGAAAAAATAGAATGAGTAAGCAATACCCAAGATCAGATTCAGCTTGAAGCTGCAGAACTGAAGGATCGGTATCCCAATGAAAGGTCCTAATTGATTGACAAGTCAACCATGCAGCATTATCAAAAAGAGTTTAAATTAATTATGTTAGTATTGATGAACATATTACAGACAATTATAAATTGAGTATTATATTTGCTAATGTACATTCACACAAATACATGTTACAGCAATCAATAATGTTAAAACTTCCAAGCTATACAGGAAGAAATAATAATCTAAGGAATTTCTATCAAAAATTAAGATAAAATCAACTAAAAGAAAAACAAAACTAACAGATAAATTCTTAACCATCAGAGAAAAGAACTTAAAAGACTAGTTTCAAAAAGTAGCAGAGTTAAAGCAGCATGGAATGTGAAAATTATTAGGTCAAGTAGGTTAAGAAATATTCAATGATAGATTAAAATAAGCCTCAATAAAGGGCTATCCAATATGGTATGCAGCAAATTGAAAATTTTTTTTAAAGGTTTTGAATTGTGTGTCCTTTAGTTGTGAATGATCAGCTCTGGCACATATGGAAAGAGAGATACTCATATACAAATAAAATTTCCCACTGCGACATTTCAACTGGGGCACTAGGTTTGAAATTCATTGACCCTCTCCTTCTAATCCAATAATAAGATTTTCATTCAAACTTCTTTTACTGAACTTACAGATAACTAACCCAGATATAATTTCCTGCAGCTAAGTTCAAACACTTTTTACTGTCACACTTTTGTTAAATACTAAGGGATAATCTGTTTCCTTAAAATATTAAGTTCTCATGACTTAAAAGAAGCTTCCTTATGTGTTTTTAACCAATTATTAATTTTAACAACTGAACACCTATTAAAATTAAAGAAGTTCCATTTGACAAAGAGACAGGATTTTTTTTGGGCCAAAATCTAGATGATTAATTCAAAAGGTATGCATTGGCCACTCCCAAAAAGTTAAGATACAGACTTTCCCCAACTTTTTCCTCCATTTACCAATACCAATCACAGTGTAATGGTTTGAACAAACTATATCAATGGACCGTATCTTATTACCTCATAGCAAAGGAGGCTGCCATGACACCTATCAAATAAATACTAGTTACCAGAGCATTCCCATCTCTCCACATATTTCCCTGTAACCTATTCTTTGTAATGTGCCCATCACCCCCCCCCCCCATTTCACTCCTACTTACACTAATGGTAACTCACAGTAACCAATTAGCCCACCAGTACTTCTGTAGGATATAGTAGGAAATAAAGAATCAGAAGAAATTCACCAGGTCACAGGTAGCATATGCAAATTCAATGCAAAGCAGAATCAAACCCAAATAAGCTAAAGGTATGTTACCAAACCAGCTAATTTTTAAAATAAAGCACTTATGTAACCAGGGAGTTCTTAGAAATTCACCCATACTATATTTCAGGTTAGCAAAAGTGTAGAAAGGTAACACTTAACAATATTCTAATCTCACTAACATGCAAAGTGCTGAATCATTAAACAAAAATGCCTTTTGGTAGATTAAATAACTTTGCGTGGTGTGGAGCCAGCAAGGTTTTGATGGCCTTTTGACAACTTACTGCTGCCCTAGTTCTTTACCGACAGACAGTTGACACAAATTTCAGAGTAATTTCAGAATAATCCTGCACAAGTTTAAACCTATCCAGAAATCTAGCACTGGCATTTATTCAAGTATCTGCCTTTCATCTATCCAGCATCAGTCTCCCTTGTGTATTCATCTCCAATTGATGGCTTATTCATACAATCAGCATGTACCAAAGCTGCATTTTCACTATAAAACTGCCTTCTCTCAACTTCAATATTATCCTAAAAAATTCCTCTGATCTTTTCTTTAGTTAATATCTGTTATTTTCTTACCCACTATTGTTCAGTTTCTAATTATATTTTGCTAAGACATTTTGGCTATTTCATTAGGTGAAATTTACCACTAAACTTGCAAGTTGTGGTAGCAATACATTGGGCTAGATTAAAAGCTGATACTGAAGTAATGTATGATAGTTACTGTTATAATTTGTTCAGCAATCTGTGCAACAATTATACTGCCCTGTCTCTAAATTTCACCAAAGTAGGAACTACTTTCGGTGAGCTCATCACTGTATCATCTTGAATCTCACCGTGTATTTTAGTCCAGTCTAGTGATTCATGCTTCTCTGTGGTTGTCTTAGAATGAAGGTACTACAGCATCCTAACTGGATTGACTGTTCAAACTTGTTTGGAAACTACATAGCTCATCTTTCAGACATCTAGAAGTATTGTGCGCCAGCTGGTGTTGCACTGGCATCAGTTCTGGGCATCGAGGCGAATGGTCCCAGCTTTGAATCAGGCCAGCTGCTTGCACGTTTCCATCCATACTGGGGTGAGCATCAAGCTAGCAACTCGTCCTTGTAAAAATCAGACAATAATACTAACGAAACAGCAAGGTTGCTACCCGATAGGCCACAAGGCGCGGAAAAGAACAACAAATGAGCATTGTACTATAATTTCAATCAGTAAATAAAGTATGACACTGAATGCCAATAATTTGCAAATGTATATGTGACATTTATAACAGTTATTTTGCCATGCCAATGAGTGAACAAGAGGTTAAGCAATTAGCATCTTTGACACGTGTATCTTCAGCACAACGAATATCAAAAAATTAAATAGGTTGCAGCATAAACATTTTCCTTCAATTTTAATTGAAAGAAGAATCAGGCAGGCACTTTTTCCAACTTTTGACTTTCCTACATTCATTGTGCCACCACATGAACTTAGATGAAGATTCAGAAAAATAAACCCTTATAAGAATCTTAAAATGTATACATAGTCTGCTAATTCCAGAAAATACTTCTATATACTCTCTGGACATTATTGCTATTTTATAATTTGGTAAATATATTGCTTTGTTTCACATTTTAAAACACAATGCTGAATTTCTCCATCCAAGTATGCTGAAATATTCATAGAATTAACATATGGTTTTCGTTAAAATGGTCAGCCACAATTGACTGCTGTATTTATTTAAAGTTGCTAAAACTGATTAAAACTCTCTTCTGAATACTTTATACTTAAGCTTTAAAAAGTGTGCATTTAAAATGGACCTATATCTAAATTAACTTCTCAGTCCCAGCGAAAAATGCATTCTATCTTCTTCGGAATTAACAGATTGTTTCCATTTTTAAAAATGCATACAGGAAATTGTAACATTTGTACAGGAACTGGGTTAACAAGTAACCCCACAGGTAAAGAGCATCTCTGAGACTTGACTGGCTTTTGAAAATATGTTAACAGTTGCCAAGTCGTGACACCGGTGTAATTATAGGTTAACTATAGCCCCAGGCATTAGCAGAAATGTCTGTGCTTTTGCACTCTTGCCAAGGTTCCCTTCTAAATGTTAAAGTACTCTGTAGAATCTAGGTTTTTCAATGAAAGTTATCTAAATAATTAAAAGATATGCAACCAGGATGCAAGTTAATAATACTCTTCCAATAGTTTTAGTCCTGATTGGCAAATTTAAATATTTTGCTTTTACAATTATGTCTTTTTTAATTTTCTTGGCAGACCAAAAACTGATTACTGAATTTCCATCATCGGTATAGAACTTATATAGATGGTACAAAGTATCAACCAGAATTTTACTTTCAAGAATATTTAAGAACTTCTCACACAAATTAGCACTTAAAAGTCTTAACACTTACATAAAATTTATATTATGCCAATAATGTTCAGTTATGTTTATTTTAAAATGAAGCGATGTTATTCACTATATTTTATACTTACTACAAAATTATCCAGTATTTATATAAAAAAAAGTAACTTCTTGTTAAGTAATGTAAATATTCAGGTCTGCAGAAAGTGTTTTAATACAAACCTTCAGTATACATTTCAAAATTAGATGGACCAAAAATAAGTTATCTAAAATGAAGCCATCTCCTTTACACATGATAAATTAGATTCAAAGTTCAACGATCAAAGTAAAGTAAATTTATTATCAAAGTACATACATGTTACCATACATAGCCCTGACATTCATTTTCTTATGGGCATTCACAGTAAATTTAAGAAACACAACAGAATCAATGAAAGACTGCCTCCAATACCACGGACAACAATGAGGAAACAAAATAACAATAATAAATATCAAGAAAATGAGTTGTCGAGTCCTTGAAAGTGGTGCCATAGGTTGAACGAACAGTTCAGTGATGGGACACGTCAATTTGCTTGACATTATCCACTCTGGTTCAAGACCTGATGAATGTTGGGTAATAACTAATCTTGAACTGGTGGTGTGGGTCCTGAGGCTCCTGCACTTCTTCCTGATGGCAGCAGCGAGACGAGAGCATGGACTAGAAGACGGGGATCCTTGCTGATGGATCCTGCTTTCTCAGGGTAATGCTCCATGTAGATGTGCTCATTGGTGAGGAGGGCTTTACCAATGATGGACTGGGCCTATCCACTACTTTTTGTAGACTTTTCCATACAAAGGCACTGGTGTTTCCATACCAGGCCATGATGCAACCAGTCCATTTGTAATAATTTGTCAAAATTTTAGATGACCTGCTGACTCTTCACAAACTTCTAAGAAAGTTGAAGCACTGCTGTCCTTTCTTTGTAAGGGTACTTACAGGACTCAGGACAAATCTCAAAATTATAACACTGAGGAATTTAAAGTTGCTGACTCTCAATCATCAATAAGTCAATTATTACTTATCAATTCAATGAAGTAAATAATCATCTCCTTGGTCTTGCTGACTTTGAGTGAGATGTTGCTGTGGTACCACCCAGACAGATTTTCAATCTCCCTCCTATATGCTGATTTGTCACCTCTTTTGATTCGGCCAATGACAGCAGTATCATCTGCAAACTTAAATACCGCATTGGAGTTGTGCTTCGCCTCACACTCTTAAGTATAAAGCAAGTAGAGCAAGGGGCTAAGCACACAGACTTGTGGTACACCCGTGCTGATAGAGATTGTGGAGATGTTGTTGCAAATCCAAATTGACTGGGGTCTGCAAGTGAAGAAACTGAGAATCCAGTTTCACAAGCAAGTATTATGGCTTAAGTCTTGAAGCATATTGATGAGTTTTGAAAGGATGATAGTATTGAATGCTAAGCTGCAGTCAATGAAGTGCATCCTGATCTTTGCTACACAGGTATTCCAGGGTTGAGTGAAAAGCCAAAAAACGTGGCATTTGCTGTTGACCTTCAACTTGTTTATATCAAGAATATTGTCATGTGATTGATATTCTTGCCCTGGGAGAAATTATGCACTACCACAAGTTCAATATATTTTCATAATATTGCAGAAATGTAATGCTGCATTATAATCTGTAATTCTAGGAATCTATGCAGCATTGCACCTGGCTTCAGAGTCACCAATTTTTTTCTGACCTGGGACTAAATGATGTGCATTGATTAGTTTGTGCCTAATTTACAATAAACTCCCAAGGCCCTGCAGAGCCCGAGAAGGTAGCCCAATGACACTGAAGGGTATGGAAGGAAGAGATCTTTCATCTTTATTTAACTGTTCTCAAGGAGATTACAACACAATATGACTAAGGAGACAATGAATCCAGTAACTACAACAGATTCAGAAATAAAATCAAACCAACGTTACTTAGTAATTCTCAAAATTATGTTGCTTTTCTCCATTTCTTAATTTGTGTGAGGATAACCATGTCAGGCTGCTGCCTGAGTAATATGTGGGATGTTGCTTCCAATTTAGACAAAATTCCCAGATGTTTTGTGATGAGAACTTTGCAAAGTCAAATAATCTGGGAGCAAGTTTGCTCATCTGAATTTGGTAACAAGGTCAATACTGGGTGGTCCACCAATTTCAGTCTTCCTCTGTTTCAAAACAGCATGGTAATAGGCTTTCTAATACTATAATTGAGAAGTTAATCAAGATTCTCAAGAACTAGACTTGGAGCAGCTTCCCTGAAATATAGCAGCATTGCAGAAAGGATCTAACCATCCAGGTTGAAGCTGCTTTGTCATCAATTCTCTTGTGTCTTCGTATCACAAGAAATAAATTGCTAGATGTGTTCTGACTTCTGAAAATTACATTGCACTTAATGCAAAGCACTTTACAGAAATACACGCACTTTACAAGGTGACATTTCACCCTAAGTCATTGCATTTCAATTACCAGCCTCTCAACTAAAATGTTCTGGTTCAAGCAGAACAATCAGCTATAACACATGATCCTCCTTTTATCATAAATAGAAGTAGGATCTTGTGCTCATTGAATGTTAAGAGATCCACAGCTTACAAAATCAGCTTTGCATCCTGCTAATAGTTTTAGCTTTTCTTTATTTGCACCTCTTAGTTGACTTGAGAGATCATGAAAAATGGTGACACTAAATACATATGTGCCTCCTTTTTAATCTTGATGAAAGGCAGAAGGATCAAGTTTTTTGGAGAGGTGAACATTTTGCTTCTAGGATCCATCAAATCATATTTCTTGAACTGTCCGTTGTATTTTCTACTGCAGGAAATGTTGATAGAACAGACACTATCTGTACAACATGGTCACCTTACTGGATTAATTAGACTCTAGTCTGATAGAGGGAGCATTCATTATCATGCTAAGCTATGATAATGCAAATCTACCATTCCCTGTTCCAAATATCTAATGCACCAGCTGACATGACATCTATCTGGATTATACCCTAAGTGTAGGAGCCCCATCATAGTTATGTCACAAGTTGAAAGCAATGATGTGATTTTACAAACTGAAATTGATCTCAATGTTTATTCCTGCTTTAATTTAACATGACCAATTGTGAAAGGTGGTAAATCTAGTTCACCAATTGTCCATGATTTTATTTCTAAGCATCAGATTAAAGAAGAGGTCAAAAATAATATGCATATAACAGAACAACAAATTATTTTATTTTGGTCCCCTGCATTTATATGTGAAGAATAGCTATATAAAATATTTATGGGAAATATGTCACCAAAGAACCCTAAATTAAAATAAATATGAAGGATTATTCACAAACTTAGTTGCTTTAAGCTCCAACTTTCTTAGTACTGCAGAAAGGTACCTCTCAAAGAAAGGAAAATAAATGTAAACAAGAAAGTTACCATTAGGCTCACATTCCATATCATCTAGCAGCAGTGTGAAGAAAGGCATTCATAATCACTTATAAATCACAAGAGACCTCTGAGAATTGCACTTGGAGTAAAATTATGGGAGCATACAAATTTCAGGAGGCTTGCTGTATATCAAACAGCAGCATTCACATCAGGAGAATGGAACAATAATGGAGAATACAAACAGTATGAATCACACATTTTACTAGTACTTAAGAATACAAAGGGTAAATATACAGTATGCTGACATACCTTGGTCCAAGAGTGCAATCAGCAGAATCCTGGCTTCCAGCCTCACTTGGTGTACTCACCGATTTTGAGGGAGGAGACGTAGGAGGGACTAAATAGTGAAACAGACAGGTATCCGCTGTTACTACCCGTAGTGGATGCACTGGTAATGATGTTTCAAAATTAATTTACATGAAGTATTGAACAAAAATGTGATGGCATTAAAGAAAAATACATGAATGAAATGAAATTTAAAAGAGAGAAAGGAAAAGCCACAGTTAAATTCCATGCTGAATTTCCATGCACAATACAATGTAAGCATTCAGTTGGTGGATGAGAAACCCGAATTCTGTACTTTAGTCATGCTTTTATTGAATATGGGAAAGGTGCATTGCCACTGGTCATTTGAAAGGCCTAATAAAAGTAGTATCCCTTTTGCTGACATACAGTTGTGCACAAATCAAAAACTAATACTACCATATTCTTAAACATTTTACTTTATAAGAAAAATAGTGTTCAGACTAGATATTGCATTAATTTGCCAATTCACAGAATTAAATATTGTGCATTACCTATGAATATCTTTATGAAGTATGCAATATTTCCTTTTAAAAACCAAATGCTTCAAATGCAGTCAGAGAAAAGGGATAAAGTTTGTTTTGTTCTGTTAACATGCTTTTGCCACTCAGGTGAATTCAAAAACAGGTATTACAAAGGTGACAAAAGGTTTTGCTTACAGATTGGTGAATAAATGTAAAATGTGTAAAATAGAACAACTCACAGAAAATCCTATCTTCATCATCATGAATAACATATTAATATAGAAAGTGATGACATATACAAAAATTATATACAAATTACATGCAATTAGTAGGCTTCCAGATCATACAAGAATTTAACTTTTTCATTATATTTTCTTGCCAAATGAATATCTTACGTAAAGTTACACCAATGAACTCATGTGCTTGAATTGTGTGTCACATACTCAAAACACTTGTTATAGATGGAAATATTTTATCAGAAAGATATTAAAAATAAATTTATTTTGAAATACATTAAAACACTATAAAATAAAAAACTAAATGCATCGGTCCCTCAGGTGAGGAACTTTCCAGAATGGGAAATCAGATGAAGTATGGTCTGATTTTCAGCTCACCCAACTTCCATGACACACGCGCAGATTATAGACGAGCTGACATATCCCTGGCTGTTAGCTGACAATTCTCCACAGAATTTTCAGCTAAAAATTTATACATGCCAGACAAATTATTTTGCTATGACTCTGATATAATTAGGGCTCATGTCTTTGCTCATGGTAAACTGGATGAAAAGAGAAGCAAGTCCAACAGTAAAGGATTTTATGGGGATTTTTAAAAAATTGGTGGTGAGCCATTATCTTGAATGAACAGTTTTTTCTGCTTACGGTATTCCTATAGGAATTGCAGAATTTTAGCACAGCAGTATATTTAAAAAAATCATGATATACGATACTTGCAAGTTAGCAGGATGTGTAATTTAGAAGGGAACCTGCAAGTAGTGGTATTCTTTCTTGGAAATAGAAATTGTGGGCTTGGAAAGTGAAGATGAAATGATGTTATGTACTACAGACAAGGTATGCCAGCGATGGGAATAAATATTTAGGATGGTGGCGGGGTGCAAAACTGGCTGCTTTATCCTAAACAATATCAAGTTTATCACTGAGTATTGCTGAATCTACACTCATCCCGACAAGTTTAAACTATTCTAAAACATTTCTGATATCCTTTGTAAATGGTGAAATGACACCAGAGTATTAGCAGGTGAGTTACTGGCATAGTTTTCAGCCTGCATCTTTGGTCACAGTGTTTCTGTGATTGATCTAGTTGAATTTTTAGCCAAGATGTTAGTAGTGAGGGTTCCATTAGTGATAATGTAGGCCTCCGTTAGTCTCAATAGACCATGGATTTGTACCTTGGAAAGTTTTCAGGGCGCAAGCCTGGGCAAGGTTTTTTTTTATGGAAGATCCGCAGTTGCCCAAGCTGCAAGTCTCCCCTCTCCACGCCACCAATGTTGTCCAAGGGAAAGGCATTAGGACCCATACAGCTTGGCACCGGTGTCATTGCAGAGCAATGTGTGATTCAGTGCCTTGCTGAAGGACACACACGCAAGGCTCGAACTAGTGACCTTCAGATAACTAGACGAACGCCTTAACCACTTGGCAACGCGCCATGAAATATCAAAGGTGGGAAAGTGGCTAAACACAATTCAATTGGAAATGGTCACTGCATGGCACTTCTGCTTACCAAATGTTAATCGCCACTTATCAGCCTGTGCCTGAATATCATTTACACCTTGTTGCAGGCAGTTGTGGAATACCACATTTGCTGAGGAGATGGTAATAGAACTGAACATTCTGCAATTATTAGTGGACATTCCAATTCAAATGTTATGACTAAGGTTATTAATGAAGCAACGAGAAATAATTCAAATTCAAACACTGTATTAAAAAAAATCAAGTAGATATATCCTAGGGCTGAAATAACTGACTTCCACATGCGCCACTACACTCTTTTAGCAATTTGAATCAGTTTGCTCGCTCTCCCACCCTCTCACAGATGTTGCCTAACCTAGCGAGTGTTTCCTGCACTTCCTGTTCTTTTTTAAACATCCATCTTCCTTTGCAAGATTCTTTCTGTGCAAGATTCAATTCCAACTGTTTGAGTGATTTCCCTTTGACATTTAGTTCTACCAGGGCTTAATGCACAAGGATCAATAGGTGGCTTTGGCTTGTACAGGATTGAGTTCAGAAAGATGGGAGTGGTGTAACTTTCATTGAAACCTACTAGATACTGAAAGGCCTGGATAGAATAGATGCTGAGAGGATGTTTCCAATAGTATAGTTGTCACAGATCCAAAGGCAAAGCCTCATAATAATGGGATATCCTTTTTAAACTAAAATGAGGCTGAATTTCTTCAGTTGGAGAATGGTGAATCTGTGGAATTTATAGCTACAGAGGGCTTAGGAGATCAAGTAGCACTGAGTACATTTAAGACAAATATTGATGAGTTCCTGATTGGTAAGGGGGTTAAGGGTTACAGCAAGAAGGCTGGAGAATGAGGTTTAAAAAATCAGCTATGATTGAGTGACAGAGCAGACTCAGTCCCAATGACTTAATTTTGCTTCTGTGTCTTATGGTTTCATGCCTCACTGAGCTATACTCAGTAAAATGCTACTTTGACGTCAAGGGCAATCGTCCCTCCTTGGAATTCAGATTCTGGAGATAAATCCCAGATACAGAAATGGTGATCAGGCTAACCAAGACTGTGCCACTGGACAGAACTATATGGACATTTTCCATCATTTTCCTGATATAGGTACCTGATTGGGCAGTTGTTGGCTAAATTGGATTTGTCTTGCATTTACTTAATAGGGTGAACGGCAGGTTTCCACATAGTCAAACAGATATCTTGCAACTGTACTTAAAAAAAAATTCATCTTTTTGAGGCATAGCGTTTTGAAGGTGCACTCCATACTAGGGAGGCTAGTGCCCATGATGGAGCTGGCTAAGCTTACAACTATCTAGCTTGCTCCTGTATGCCTCCTCATCACCAAATAAAATTCTGCTAAAAATAGTGTGTCCTCAACAAATTTATAGATGGCATTCGAGCTGTGCCTAGCTACATAATCGTGGGTGTAGAGTAGAGCAGTGGCCTAAGCACACATCGCTGAGGTGTGCCAGTGTTGCTTGTCAGTAAGGAGGAGATATTATTTCTGATCTGCACAGACTGATCTCCTGGTGAGGAAGTCAAGGATCCAGTTGCAGAAGGAGATAAAGGCCCAAGTTTTGGAGCTTGTTGATTAGAACTGGGTGTTGAACTGATGGTGTTGAACGTGAAGCTATAGTCAATAAACAGCTGCCTGATGTAGCTATTACTGTTGTCCAGGTGAACCAAGGCCAAGTATGGGCCAGAGAGAGTGCACCCACTCTAGACCTATTGTGGCAATAGGCAAATTGCAGTTGGTCCGCATGACAAACCCATCAAAGCACTTCATCACAGTAGATGTGAGTGCCACTGGAAACAGTCGTTGGGGCAGCTCACCCTATTTTTCTTGGACACTGACATGATTGCACCCGTTTATCCAAAAGTGAATGTGAAATAAATGTGTTAATAACTCACGGTGGAAGGATTAAGAGCTGATAATAAGATGGATCACTGTCCTTTCTCCTCTTATCTGCTCACTGCTGTTCAACAACTTCATAGATACACATATAATAAGACTACAGATGTTAACAAGAAGATATCATGATCTATCTCATTATCAGCTCTGAATCCTTCCACAGCAAGTTATTTACACATTTATTTCACATTCACCTTTGGATAAAACCTTAAATTCCTCCAATTAAATGTAAGGTGAGCTAAAACACATACTTCAGCCTAAATCTCACACACTCTTCACTTTGCATATTGTTCTCTTTCTTTGTCATTCTCTTAAAACTACTTGCAATTTCAAAAGCCCTCTATGACCATCAGCAGAACTTATAACCATATAGTTTTGCTATTAGGAGTATATAACCACTGCTGAAACCTATCCATGATTTTGTGATCTCCAGTATCAGTTATGCCAATGCTCTCCTATTTATACTTCCATCTTTCAATCTCTAAGTTCCAGATGAAAATTTTACTGTTCACACTTCTAACCTGCACTGTTTCCATCTCATAAATACATTCATGCCCACTGGCCCAAACTAGCTCCAAGTTCACCAATATCTTACATTTTTAATTTTCATTCACTCATTCAAACCTTCTGAAGGCCTCAGCTCACATTTCCCGCCTTCAGCCCTGTAACCTCAAGAACTCTTTGTTTTTCCCACACTATCAATATTCCCTTCAGCTCACAATTGTGCTTTCAGCAGTATAGACACAATGCACTTAAATTCCCTCTTATAACCTCATTGTGCCTTTACAGATTTTTCCTTCTTTTAACCTCCATGTCTCTGATTATAATTTTGACCAACCATTCTAATATGTTTCTCTGGCTTGGTATCAATTTTGTCCAAACCCAATGTAAACTACCCTAGGACATTTTCTTACATTAAAGTTAATTTATAAAAGTAGCTCTTTGTTTCAGTATCATCAATCAATTGTCTCATATTGTGCTGCTCCTGCTCCATTTTAGCTCCCCTGACCTGCTAATTTTACTTTCTAATAAGTCTTAAGGTCACTGTGTTCAATTTCCTCAAAAGTGTTTGCTAATTTTCTTCAAATCTTCCTAAAGATAAAGCTGGGAACAAGCAACCTGTTAAACACTCTAGCATTATGTGCACCATTTAATGATTTTCAGCTTACTCCTGGTTAGTTAGCTTTGTTAATGGCACTGTAGTAGAGTTTGACAAGGAGAAAGGGTATTTTGATAGGAGCCACAACATTTCTCATGCTGAGAAAGAACACAAGGTCATATGAAAATAAGAAATGGAAGCAAATGCAAGTCGTTCAGCCCCTCGTGTTTGCACAACTACTGAACTGTAATATAGCTAACCCCATATCCCCTTATTCCCTTAATATGTAAAAAATGATCAAATCACTGTCTTAAATTTATTTGGTGACTGAACCTCCAAAGACCTACTACCCTCTGGTGAAGAAATTTCTTTACAACTCAATCTTGATTGACTGACCCCTTGTCTTAAGGTTATGAACTCCAAATTCTAGGCATATTAATAGAAGGAAAAAATGTACCTCTATATCTAAAATGGAGCTTAGAAAAATAGAGGGCTATGGGTAACCCTAGGTAATTTCTAAAGAAAGTACATGTTCAGCACAGCATTGTGGGCCAAAGGGCCTGTATTGCACTATAGGTTTTCTATGTTTCTAAAATGTCAACGTTCCATCAGAATCTTGCAAATATAATTGACATTCTTCTAGGGTATATACTTAGTCTGCTTAATCTCTCCTCTTACCAGGAATTAATCTACTGAATTTTCATTATACTCCCTACATCTTTAAGACCAATCTTGAACACATTCTAGGTATTACTAGTGACCTAAATAATTGGACTAAGATGTATTTGCTATTGCACTCAAATACTCTTGTTACAAAGACTAGTATACTGTTTGCCTTCCTGACTAATCTCCCCTGCACATTACTTTTCAATGAAGGTGCAGCATGTTATCAATTGGAATGACCACAGTACAGCATGCTGCAGAGAATATGAAGTGTGCTGGGGCAAGTTTAAAAATAACAAGGAATGCAAGTGTGAGGAGCAAAGAACATAGAGGATGAGAGCAGGGAACTGTACATGTAGAGGACATAGATGAGATGGCTTTGTTCAAGCAATAACATATCCTGTTAAAAGCATGGACAAAGCAGAGAAAAGAACAGTGAGTTAAGTGAAAAGACTAATGAGTGGAATAATAAGTGAATGGAGAGTTAACAAATAGATGGAAAAGTTGAGATAGAGGTTCGGGGCAATTTTTAGGACAGAATTGCCAATAGAGTAATTGAGAAGCAGGGGAGTATAAATGGAAAAGTTAAATTGATACAGAAATACAGTGGAGTGTAGAGAAAAGGGGCAAGATTCAAAAATAAAAATGATATTTGATAAAGGTATCAATATAAAGAAAAAGGATTGCTAAGAAATGAATGAATGGATTATTATGGAAGTTGTGACATAAGAACAAGAAGAAAACCACACAGTTGGCTACAGCCTGCAAATTTTGCAGTTTGAATCTGATTTCCATCTTATCCATAATCAAGAGACCAATCACTCATCTGAAATTGAAAAGCAAGTAGAAAAAGAGCAAAAAAAACCCAAACTGCTGAAGGAACTCTGTAACTCATATATCAGGGGTTGGGCGGGGAGGGTATGGTTAAATGAACAACAATGTTTCAGGAGGACTCTTCAATTGAACTGAAAGATAGAGGGGAAATAGCCAGTATAAATAAATGAGGGGAAGGGGGTGAGCAAGATCCAGGCGAGGAGGGGTGATAAGCAGATGGAAGAGAAAAGAGTAGAAGTAGTGACAGATGCTGGAAGGTGATTGATGGAGGCAACAACGGACTGCAGGTGATGGAAGTAGAACTAATCTGAAAAAGGTGTGCACTATCTGCCAAAGATGGAACAGTACAAGGGATTTACTTAAACACATATCACTACTTCCTTAAGACCACTGGAAATCTTCTATATTGTAAACATAATATTTTGCTGTCAAACTGTTCACAACCTTTCTTTAAAAATAGCATGAAATCTGACTCACCATGAGCAACAAGCATGTATCACTTCATGTCTTTGTAGCAACCAATACAAAAATAAATCTATATCACTATCAAACTCAATTAACACAATCAACTCAAACAATTGCTGAGTTTGTGGTTTAACTCACAATAAATTGCTACTTGATAAAGTTAAATGAAATATGACAAGATAATGTTTTCTATTTTTGCTACAAGTTCTCTAGCTGAACTTCACAAAAGCACTTTTTTTCCCCAGAACAAATTCTGTACTGAGACAAGATAAACATAATGATGCTCTACTGCCCTCTACTGATACCCTAGAATTATTAGAAAATAAAGGGTTTAGAAATTTCAATGCCTGAAAAATTGGCAAATTTTAAGAAAGGAATAAAATAAAAAGAAAAAAAGGAAAAGTTTTCACTTCAATGAACACTTCACATGGTTGGCCAGTTACATCAAAGAAACCTGACACATAAAATTCATCTGTGCTGATCTAAAACATAATTTCTGTTATCTTTCAACAATTCAAGCAAAGAAGCATATCCTAAGTGCAGAATCGGTGAAATGCAACAAATCTTGCTATACCCTTTGTGTATTTTAAATAATAGTTTCATCCCCATTACAATCCAAATTCAACTTGCATTTTGAACTGGCCTCAATGTGGCCCTCAGTTGGTCGAGATCGACCATGATTGTTGTGTCCAGCTATCTGTGTTGTTGGTGTGGCTAATGAGACCAATATGAGAGTGGCAGTCTCTGTTGCAAGATGCAGCGTTTACTTCTGTGGGTCCATTTGTTTTCTGTTGCTTTCAGGAATTTTTCCTCGCCTGATTTAAGGTGTTGTTTCAGGGTGCACCTGGCGCAGTCAGCTGCAAGTTCCTCCCAGAACTCAATGTTTATGTCCAACTCTTTCATGTCCTGCTTGCAGACATCCTTGTAGTGCGGTTGCAGGCGACCAGTGGTTCTCTTGTCTGAAGCCAGCTTACCGTAGAGGATGTCTTTTGGGATGCAGCTATTCTGCATGTGGCAGACATGGCCCGATATGGCTATGCTGCTGGAGCAGGGTGTACACACTAGGGAGGTTGGCATGAAAGAGAACCTCAGCACTGTACTCTGTTTTTTTCAGAAGATGCCCAAGATGCAACAAAATCACTTAAATGGAAGGTACTGAGCCTTTTCTCCTGCTTAGCATATGTTGTCTAGGTCTTGCTGCTGTACAACAGTGTGCTAATGACACAAGTGTTGTACACCACCATTTTTGTTTTGACTTGAGAGCTTGTGTGGTGAAGCAGGGAAGAGCTGGTGCAGCCTTCCTGATGCACTTGTCGATTTCTGTGCTCAAGGAAAGGTTTCACTGATGATGGACCCTAGGTATGTGAACGGATGAATAACATCCAGTTTGTAGTTATCAATGGTAATGACTGGTGGTGCCTCCACATCTTGTCCCAAGACATTTGTATTTTTCAGGCTGACAATTCAACCAAATTCCTTGTAGGCCTGGTAGAAGCAATCCATCAGGCTCTGGAGGTGTTGTGGAGAATGGGTTGCAACTGCTGCATGTCTCTCAGCATAGCCTCAATGAAATAAAACAAAACTGCAGTGACTCAAATTATACTTTTAACAGAAACATACCTCGTAAAATAAGTCCACATACATACCAACAGAGGGCTCAGATGTAATGCCCATGCTCTGGAGCAAGGCTTCAGCTTCCCTTCGTTTCTTCTCAATATCAGTTTCTTCATTCTGTGGCAATTCCTTCTTCTGATCAGCCTAAAACAAAATATAACATTAGAGAAAAAAACACCAAATAGGATTACATGATTACATTATTTTTGATCTATAATTACTGTATTCTGTATTAGAAGTCATGTTATCAATATTTTTGCTTTTAATTAATTTTTTGTGTCTTTCTTAAAGAAGATAGAATATAATTCAGTTGATTCCATACATTCTTGGACGGTAGTTGCTCACAATTTAACTATTAAATCAGCAACAGATTAATCTTCAATTGTTATTTGTAGTAGAGAGTTCCAAATATCTACCAGACTAACCACCCCTGAGAAGCTTGGCTCCAATCCACCCCAATTCTAAGACTTGCCAATCAATGGAAATAGCTTATCTATCTTACCAATTATGATTTTCATCTTAACAGCTTCAATCAAATCAAATTTCAGGAAATACAACCCAAGTTTCTTTAACCTCTCTTTGTAATTTATTCTTTGAAGCTCAGTGTTATATTGGTAAATACGCACTACCTCCCTCAGAAGCCAATATTCAAATGTTGGACATAGATCTGCTCAAACAGTGGTTTGAAGCTTTGTTTATAACCTCCTCATAGTCAGTTTTCTAGAAAAGGCAGGCTAGCTTTCTGTAGTTTTTAAAATTATTTTCAGCAATTGTTATTTTAATAATCTATTTACCCGAATCCCCAAATTTCTTACAACCTTCATTAGCTTCAGCTTTTCATCATTTTGAAAGTCCATTATTGTTCATTCATTTTTAGGTCTAAGGTGAATCACTTTTCATTTGCCTGCTTTTGTCTTTTTGCTTGTTATTACTTTATACCAATGCCACTTAATTTCATCAGTACATTTAAAAGTGATATTTAAATACACTCTGTACATCATAATGCATCCTGACAACTTAAGTGTGCCTCTGCCCAAATATTCATATTCCCTTCCCTACACAAGTCAATAATTCAACCTCAGCTCAATGAGATTCAACTTAAGCAAACAGTCCCGCATGAGAAACTTTATTATAACTTTATTATGACTTTCTGGAAGTTCTTTAATTGGCATTTTGCTATCTGACCTCAAGAAAATTCTCAGCCTTAACATACCATCACAAATTTACCCTGGCTCTCAGTCCAGATGAAAAAAATTCTTGTCATTCTACCTTAATTGTAGATTCTAGAGTTGTAAATTCTGACACAGATGTTAAACTGACTCGTCTATAATTCTCTGGACATCACCCACCTCGTACATCCCACTACTTTTCTTATTTAGAGTACAGACATGAACAGATCATCTTATAGAAGAATAGTACCCAAGTCAGAAGAACTTCACAAAATTATATTACTAGGGTTTACATTTCTCTCACCTGCTTCATTCTAAAACCTGAAAGCTAAACCACCTGATCCTGCGGTTTCATCTTTCTCAAACAGCACCTTGTGATTTAAGATGGTGCTGGTCAAGCTCAGTGACAACTTGCTGGCAGCAAACAAAACTAGCAACTACTTTATTAATCATACTTTTTCTGGAAAATGCTCACTGCAAGCAATAGCCTGTAACTTCCTCTTCGGAGTTGAGCTTTCGAACTGCCTGCATGACCTGGCATTTTTGCAGTCTGAACAAAAGTCATGAAGGTGCAGAACAGTTGTGGCGTGGCGTGGCATGGCATGGCGAGTACAGGCCAAATTGGGGCTGCAGGGTCTGGGCACAAGAGTGGAGAATGAGCCGATGTTTGAACATTGCTGGAGCAGACTTGGAGCCGAATTATAGTGACAGAACTGAGGCAAGACAGAATTGAGGCAACAAGGCCTAGGTCCCACAGTGAAGAACAAGCCAATGTTTGACCAATTTAAGCACTGTGCCAAATTGGAAAGGTTATTTATGGGCTGAATTGAGGTGGCGGGTCCTGGGCCCAAGAGCATATTGAAGTGGCAGGGCAGGGTCTGACAGCAAGGAACAGCGTGCTGTCTGGCCAATTTAAGTGCTGGGCCAGATGGAAAAGGTCAGAGTATCAGCGCCAGAGGAAAAGGACGGGCTGGTGTTCAACTCCCTGCTCTGTGAGGTTTATCGTCTCTGAGCTGAACTGAGACTTCGGCAACTAAAAGACTCCTGGATCTGCTGCAGCTGGCTTCATGGCTGTGGACACTTTAGTGAACTTCAGTTCTGAATATTATCTGCTTCCTTTTATTGTATGCACCATTTGTTATTTCTTCTACACACTGGGTGTTTTGATGGTCTTTATCATTGGGATCTACTGGGTTGCTTTGTTTTGTGGCTGTCTGTAAGGAGATGAATATCAAGGTTGTATATAGTATACACTCTTTGATAATAAATGTACTTTGAACTATTTTCTAATTACCATTAATTTCCATATGCTAATCTTGGTCTGTCTTTGCCAATGACTCTGAATTAGTTCTCTCACCATGCCCAAGATTTTATTCTCTGATACAAATGTATAAATGTACTAAAAGTCCAAAGTATTGTCAATTTATTTTCAAAGTATGTATGTGTCACCATGTTACTGAGATTCATATTCTTGTAGGCATTCACAGTAAAACAAAGAAATACTATGTACAAAGACTTACAAATAAGCAATGTGCACAAAAAAAATGTGTAATAAACAAACAAACCAAACTGATCACAGTAGACCCCTTGAAAGTGAGTCTTTAACTTATAGAATCAATTCACAGTTGAGTGTGTGACTAAAAGGATGGTGGTACAGGAGCTTTAGAACACACACCACCAGGGTCAGGAACAGTTACTACCCCTCAATCATTGAACCAAAGGGGATAATGTCACTCAACTTCACTTGCCCCATCATTGAAATGTCCCCACAATCAATGGACTCACTTTGAAAGACTCTTCATCTCACGTTCTCGATGTTTATTGCTTAGTTATTTATTATTATATTTTCTTCTTTTTGTATTTGCAGTTTATTGCTTTCAGCACTCTTGTTGAATGCCCTAGTTGGGCAGTCTTTCATTGACTCTGTTATGGTTATTATTCTATAGACTTATTGAGTATGCCCACCTTACTGCCCTATTGTCTTGTTTATTATTTATTGTAATGCCTGCACTCTTTTGTGCACTTTATGCAGTCCTGGGTAGGTCTGTAGTCTAGTGTAGTTCTTTTCTGTGTTGTTTTTTTAAGTAGTTCAGTCTAGCTTTTGTACTGTGTCATGTAACACCATGATCCTGAAAAAGCGTTGTCTCATTTTTACTATGTACTGTACCAGCAGTTATGGTCGAAATGACAATAAAAGTGACTTGACTTGAAAAAATGAATCTCAAGGGTTGTATATGGTGACACTGAATATGGGAGCAGGCAATACTCCCTCGGTACCAATGCCTCCTCTCCTCCCTCCTCCAATTCTACATGTGGATGAACCACACAGGCTACCACTGTCAACATCCCTTATTTGCCCTGGACCTACCATCCACACCTCCACATTCCAACTGCTATCATCCCCCAGCCCCCACCTTCCAGCAACACCCCAGTCATCATGGATTGACTTTCACTACTGTGCAGGTGAGAAAGGCTCTGGGGAAACTCAGACATGGCAAAGAATTGGGACCAGATAGTGTGAACCCCAAAGTCCTGAAGGAGTGTGCTGAGCAGTTGTATGTTCTTCAGCACATTGTCAATCTAAGTCTCAGCCTGGAAAGGATCCTGACTGTGTGGAAAACATCATGTGTGGTCCCAGTACCTAAGAATGGCCAACAGAAAGCCTTAAATGACTATTGTCCAGTGGTCCTGAACTCACACATCATGAAGACCAAAGAGAGGCCAGTCCTGGCTCACCTCCGACCCCTGGTCAGACCATCTCTCAATCCCCTGCAGCTTGCCTACCAGAAGCACACTGGAGTCGACCATGCTGTCATCTACCCGTGAAACAGAGACTACTCCTATTTGGATAAGCAGGGCAGCATTGTGAGTATCATATGTTTTGATTTCTCAAGTGCCTTCAATACCATACAGCCCTCATTGCTGGGGGAGAAGCTCTGTTCAATGCAGATTGGCACTTCCATTGTATCCTGGGTAATGGACTACCTGACTGGCAGCCAAGTCTGTGTGGCTTCAGAGCTGTGTGTCAGACATGGCAACAAGCAACACTGGGGCCCCATCCACAGGGGACTATATTGGCTCCCTTCCTGTTTACCCTCTATACCTCAGACTTTAGATACAATATTGTCATATTATTAGCAGAAATCCTCTGATGACTCAGCAATAGTTGGGTGTTTAAAAGGAGGATGGAAGGATGAAGGACTGGAAGACTGCTGGAGGACTTTGTCAAACGGTGCAAGCTGAATCACCTGCAGCTCAACATTAGTAAGACAAAGGAGATGGCAATGATGGAGTTCAGGAATACTAACCATGCACCTACATGACAGACTTGAGTGGAGTACCAACACAGAGGCTGTGTACTATTAGGGCCAGAGTTGCCTCTACTTCCTGAGGAGACTGAGCTCCTTTGGAGTATGCAGGCCTCTCCTTCACACATTCTTCCAGTCTGCTGTCGTCAGTACAATCTTCTATGTGGTGGTGTGCTGGGGCAATGGAATCAACATAGGTAATGCCAACAGACTTAATAATCTGATTAGAAAGACTGGCTCTGTTATAGGAGTTAAACTGGACACACTGGAGACTGTGGTAGAATGACGGCCCCCACGGAAAATCCTGGTAATTCTGAACAACATTTCTCCCCCACTGCATGCCACCTTGATGAACAGAGGAACACTTTTAGTAACGGACTGAGGTCATTCTTACCCTCGGTCATTAGGCCCTATAATGATAACCAGGAAAGTGATGACCCCCTCCTGTCAGTCTGTTTGAGGTAACTTATTTTTTATTCTTTCTATTTCTCTTCTAATATTTATATCTATGCACTTGTAATGCTACTGTGACACTGTAATTTCCTGTGAGATCAATAAAGTATCTATCTATCGCTTTGTACTTTAGTAACAAAATTTACTTTGAACTTTGAAGTTACCCACACTGGTTCAGGAGCTTGATGGTCAAACTGTTCTTGAACCTGGTGCTGTGGGACCCAAGGCACCTGTACCTCCTGCATGATGGCAGCAGCAAGAAGAGAGCATGGCTTGGATGGTCAGGGCTATGGATGATGGAAGCTGCTTTTCTGTGACAGTGCTCTTTATAGATATGTTCAATGCTGAATAAGGCTTTGCCTGCAATGGACTAGGCTGCATTCACCATTTTTTATAAGCCTTTCTGTTCCTGGGCATTGGTGTTTTCATACCAGGCCATGATGCAACTAGTCAGGATATTATCCATTATATATCTACAAAAGTTTATCAAAATTTTGGATGACATGCCAATTCTGTGCAAACTTCTAAGAAAGTAGAGGCACTGTGGTGCCTTCCTTGTGATGGCATTTATGTACTGGTCCCAGGACAGATGCTCTGATATGATAATACCAACAAATTTAAAGCCACTGACCCTCTCCACCTCCTATCCCCTAATGAGGACAGGCTCATTAACCTCCAGTTTCTTCTTCCTGTAGTCAATAATCAGCTCTTTGGTTTTGCTGATGTTGTTGTGGCACCATTCACCAGATTTTTAATCTTCCTCCTATATTCCGGATCAACACCATCTTTAACACAGCCGGTGACCAATTCGGCCATCAGCAAACTTAAATATGCCATCAGAGTTGTACTTAGACACACAACCAAGGATATAAAGTGAGTAGAGCAAGGGGCTAAACACAGAGTCTAGTGTGGTACCCATGCTGATGGTGATTATGAAGGAGACGGTGTTGCCAATCCATACTGAGTGGGGTCTGCAGGTTTCATCATTATTTGTCATATCTATCTTCTCCTTATTTTCAATTCTATCCTTGCCTTTCAGTTTATGGAGCCTAATATCACTGCTGGCAACCTGTTAGTTTGTAATTTAGTAAATATGTTTGTAGTTAAATGCTTATATCCTTTGATTTTATCATTTTTCCTCTTTTGTGGCTCTAAGCATGTGTTTTGTTTTATCATCATTGATTTGGGTATCTGCGTATCTGCCTCAGCCTTCAAAATCTGTGCTTGTGGCTTAACACAACTGCATCCTTTTTATCTGTCTTTTCCTTTACTCTTAACATTTTCCCAATACCTCAATTGTTGTTGTTGACTCTTTTAGGCATCTTTTCTCTTTTGGGGTGTGATCTGGTTCATTATCATATACTTTTCCGAACATTTTTTTATGATCCACTGATGTCTAATGCATTAGCAAATTTATGATGGTTATTTGTAATCACATCATATGGTAATCAAGTTTGCCCAAATATAGAATTTTATCAGCTATTTCTCCCTTTGTGGATCAAAATCGTCAGTTAATACTTCAGATTGAAGACTCTTCAACAGAAAAAGGAAAGATAGAAAAGTTAGTTTTAAATTGCACAAAAGGCTATGAGGGAGAATGAAGATGGAGCTGGAGGGGATGGATAGGATAAAGTGAGTATGTGTGATA
Source organism: Hemitrygon akajei (assembly GCF_048418815.1). Taxonomy (NCBI): domain Eukaryota; kingdom Metazoa; phylum Chordata; class Chondrichthyes; order Myliobatiformes; family Dasyatidae; genus Hemitrygon; species Hemitrygon akajei. The sequence continues at coordinate 173,144,275 of NC_133128.1, forward strand.
AAATTATGTTACCATGGGAGTAAGTTGTATCAGTCCTCTGATCAATGGAGTCAGAAAAAGGGTAAGAATACAAAGAAAAGTCTTCATATTGTGAAAGGTAAGGCACTAGAGTGTAATGAAAGAGAATGACTGAGGAGTATAAATGCATAGTACATTGAAAGTGTATCACAGGTAGACAGGGTAGTTAAGGGGGCATTGTGCATGCTGGCTTTCATTGGCCGGGGCATTGGGCATGGGAGATGGGACGTTTTTGTTGCAGTTGTCTAAGTCATTGGTAAACCTGGAGTTGGAGGACTACATACAGTTTTGGTCACTCTGTTATAGGAAAGATGGGGTTTAACTGGAGAGTGCAGAAAAGATTTGTGAAGATGCTGCCAGAACCATAGGGCCTGGGTCATAGATAGAGGTTGGCTAGGCAAACTTATCTATTAAGTTAATTCCTTGGAACGCAGGAGAATAAGGAGCGACATTACAGAAATGTTTAAAATCATAAGATACAGGTAAGGTGGATGGTAACTGTCTTTTCCCTAGGGCAGCAGAGACCAAAACTGCAGGGCATTGGTTTAGGATGAAAGGGAGAAGATGCACAGAGGGACCTTCCCATGCAGAGTGTAGTGACTGTATGGGATTTAAGAAGCAATTGCATAGTTATATGGAGGGAGGAAGCTTGAAGCAGTATGGGCCAATAATAATGAGCAATAAATGACCCCAACAGACTCACAAGTGAAGTGTTGCCACACCTGGAAGGACTGTTTGAAGTCACGGAAACCGGGAGATCTTGTCTTTTGTGGCAGATGGAGCGGAGGTGCTCGACGCCCTATTCCCAGGACTATTTTTGTGAGCCTCCTCTGGCCCATCACATCTTTCCTTATTCCTCAGGGCTGTTCCTTGGGGAGGTACCTTAGTCCCAACCATTTTTCAACTGCTTTATCAATAATCTTCCTTCCAAATTTCATTAGTGGAGATAATTAATTCTATTCACACCTCCTCATGCAGTTACACAAAAGCCAGATTCAGAATCAGGTCTATTGTCACTTTCTTATAGGGCATGAAATTTGTTATTTTTCCACCAGCAGTACAGTGCAGTGCAATGACAAGCTTATAAATTACCTAATCAATAAATAGTGCAAAAAAAGGGAATAAGGAGGTGGTTGTGATGGACAAGAATAAGTTGTTTTGAATTACCGAGAGTGGATCTTCAGGCTCCTATCATCCACTACCCTCTCAAACGATAGCATATATATTAGACAATGTATATGTCCATAAATTAAAGTTTGTTATCTGATGTTTGTGATATTTGTAACATAATGTGCTGCTGTAAAAAGTCAACCCCCATTGCATCCACACCCTGGTTATGTATGCCTATGGCAACAACAAAAATGAACTTGAACCTGATGACTCACAGATCCCAAAAGTGAACACAAAGAGTGATGCTGTCTGTGTGGAGCTTGCACACCCTCCCTGCAAACATTCCCCAAGGTCTCTCCAACATCCTAAAACATGCAGGTTGGCAGGCCAATTGACAGCTGCAAATTGCCCCCAGAGTGAAGGTGAGTGGTAGAGTCTGAGGGGAATCGATGGGAATGTAGAGAGAATACTATTTAATTAGTGTAGGAGTAGTGAAAATAGTGATTGATGGTCAGCACGGACATAATAAAAAGAGAGATGTGCAGACACAAATGTGCAGATACTGGATTCTACAGCAACAAACAAGATGCTGGAGGAACCCAGCAAATCATTCATGATGCATGTCCTAACCTCATTAGTGATCCTAAAATACTAATTTGGTGGGACTAAATCTCACCTACCATGTTTCACTCCCAATTTATCAATGCCAACTTCACTCTGCAGTTTAAAAAGGAACTTTCCATACAATCAACAACTCCAACAATCTTCATGTCCATCACAAACTTACAGATCTTGACTTCCACAGTAACATTCAAGTCATACACAAATATATCAAACAAAAGGATTCCTGCCCCAATCCAAATGGAATACCATTAGTCATAGACATCCAGTTGCAAAATCGCTACCATCACCTCCTATCTCCTATTGCAAAGCCAATTTTGAATCTACTTGTAAGTGGGGGGGGGGGGGTTTCTCAGTAATGTTAACTACTAAGGCTTATAAAATGGCTTCTCTGTAGTGCTATATTGAAATGGCTTCTCTGTATCGTTAACTGATGAGTTAACGTCTCTCTGTAGCTGCAATGTTTGAGTTATAACTACGAATAACGGGGAACTAGCCAATGGAAGTCATGTTGTTCTATCTTGTATGTGTGGGAACCGGAGTTAGTGCATGGGCTTGCGTCGAGGAGATGAGGAAGGACGCATGTGGAGCACTTTGGTAGACCACCCCTGTGGTCCCAGCCGAGGGTCGCCGGAGCTCGGAGGAGATCAATTGGTGGAAAGGAGACCTGGTTCCGTGAGCTCCAATGAATTTACTTGTGGACAGACAGGTTAAAATCAACTGAAGTGGCACCCTTTTCTTTACTATTTTGCTTTTCTACTAACCACAGCACAAAATAAGAGTTATAAAGTGTAATAATTCTATCGGATTTTGTGTACTGTCTGCTGTTTTACGTTGTGGGTTTGTACCGGGGTGCATTACACAACATCTACGCAAACGTGAGACACAGTTTGGTGGGCAGATGGCAGTTTCCCCTAGACGAACGTGAGTTGATCGAGCCAAGTGTTATACTTTTTTGCCAATTAAATGCAGTACACAATAAAACAAATCAAGCAATAACTTTGCCTAACAGCTACTTCTTTCTTAATCCCAATTAATTCAAATGGCTCAAAGATTCACTATTTAGCTTCAAACAAGTTTCATTAACTGTTCACAACTCTTACAATTTCCAATATTCACTACTTACACTTTGATGTCACCTACTCTTGGTGAACCCAGCTGGGATTCAATTTTGGCAAGCTTTTCTCTGAGTCTCTGACCTAGGGTCTTTTTTGTCAGTGTATGGTCTCTCAAGTGACTGCTGCTGATCAACCTTTAGATATATTTTCCAGCACTGATATAACTGCAATTCCAATCCTCATCCATATGTGTTTCTTAAATTATTGAAATTTCTGCTGGTACAGAAATTATTATCAGAGTGTTTGTTTGAGCTTCTTGTAATTTATCACATTGTCCTCTCCTAAAAAGTTCCCATTTACCTCCCGATAGCTTGCACCGGCATGGTTTACAATGGGATAGTTCACAGGGCAGCACACCTATCTCAGCTAATCTGTCAATCGATACTGACCAGGTGTCAATTACATGACCTTCTTCCACTGTTCACTTTTGTTCTGTGGTTCCCAACATCTCTTTCTGGCCAGTACAGCATCCTTCCAAAGCATGATGGGATACTTGACATTGCTCTGACTTCTATAAAGTTTGCCAATTTGTCCGTGGATTCAATGGGCCCTAACCTTTTAGACCAGTTGCCCATGTGTGACAGGTACAGGAATTACTGAAGTCCATGTAAATTACATCTACTTGTGAAAAGAGTAGCTTTATTTTTCACATGTACGTTGAAACATACTGTAAAATGTATTGCTTTATGTCAACAACCAACACACTTCAAAGATTGTTCTGGGGGCAGCCCACAAGTGTTGCTGTGCTTGCAGTGCCAATGAAGCATGCCCACAACTCACTAACTATACGTCCTTGGACTGTGTGAGGAAGCTGGAGTACCTGGAGGAAACCCATGCGGTCACACGGAGAATCTACAAATTCCTTACAGACAGCAATGGAAATTAAACCTTGATTGGTGATTACTGGTGCTACCTCTTCACTGAATTTTAATCAATTTGCTCAGATAGGATCAGCTCCTAACAAAGCCATGTTGGCAAACTCTAAGTCATCCTTGTCTTTCCATGTGATCATTGGTCCTCTCCCTACCCCAAGTTAGGCTCACACGTCTATAGTCATCATGCTTTTCCTGGAACCTATCTTGAAAAGGAGGACCATGTTTGCTGCTTCCAGTCACCTGGTACCTCACTTGCGGCCACTGAAGATATTAAAATCTTACCCAAAGTACAAGCAATCTCAAGGCTCAATTCCATTTGGTCCTGGGGATTTATACTTCCATCTACCCCTTCAATGAATTTTCTAACTGCAGTCTCCTTCGGGAATACTGCTGAAAAATATTTATTTTAGATCTATACCTCCTGGCTCTACACACAGGTTGCCTCTGTTGTCTCTAATGGGCCCTACATTTCCTTGGTTATTCTTATACCCTTAATATACATAAAATGTCTCCAGATTTATCTTAATCCTGTCTGTCATCAACTTGTCATGACCCTTCCATTCCTCTCTAATTTACTTTTTAAGCACCTTCCTACACTTCCTATATTCTTAACAACCTCCCCTGTTCTTTGTTCCCTATACCTTAAATATGGTCAAGTCCATATGAAAGGGAAGATTCTGAACTTTACCCCACTGAATGCTGTATCCTAATTCACAGGAATTGCATCACTGGGTGATTAGATTATGAGAATCGCACTAACACTGTACTACAGTAGCGAATAGTTGGTTGCGGAAATCTTCAGTCTAGATTTCTCATCACTTGTCATATTCAGAAGTGTAACATTGCTTTTCAACAACTATAACACATTTCAAGCAAAGTCTAAGAGAACAGTGAGTTAGCAAGAGATGAGGTGATTACGTGATAATTGTAATTATTATGATACTGAAGATCAAATGCTTATAATAAGTAACTGATTTCTTAAATTAGGCCTGTAATTCCTCAGCTGCTCTCCTTTATCTTTATCATCCCCCTTACAAACTCCCATCACTGACTTTAGGAAACACTGCTCTAGCAGATTGTTCATTGACTGCACAGAAAAGGCTGGAACAGGGTTCTGAAATTAAATGATTAACAGAATGTCAGTGCAATCTCAAAGAGAAGAATAGCCTTCTCCAGTTCTTGTTTTCTGGGGCTGTATGTTCTGTTTAACTCCCATTTGTTTTGAAATACAAATTCTTAAAAAGCAGGTAAATGGGTATTCTCCATAAAGTCACACAAAAATAAATAGGATTGTAGCACAGGAAATAGATAATACAAAAATAATTCAAATCATAGATGTACATAGAGAATACCTCAATAGAAGAAATACATGTACAGGTTAAATTTACGACTTACTTCCTTTTTCTTTCTCTCCTCTTCTTTCCTTTTCTTTTCCTCTCTGATTTGAGCCAACCGCTGTTTTTTACGCTCTAATTCTGCTTTAAGCTCACTTTTATCTTTGTCTGACATGACTGTAGCTCTGTTTATAAACAAAAAGAGATCAGCAGAATATCATAAATAGCACTTTTGTATTTGTATTTCATATTCAAAAGTACAATATATTTTTATTAATGTACCTCACAGCCTAAATTAAGAAAAAACTTTAAAATGCCGATCTATGCGCAGTACTTGCTAAATATTTAGTAGTTTACAAGAGAAAACCAGTTGCTACCAAAGCACATTTAACTATATGGTAAGAAAAATGCTGCAACAGTTATAAACTACAGGTTGACCACCGAATTTCTGGCATCCTTGGTTTCTGAGCCTTGCTGGATTAATATTTTTGCCAGATTATAAGAGGTCACACAATAATAAAGGCAAAAATGGACTGTAGAAGCTTAAAAAGGATTATTAATTAAACAAAAACTAAATGTAAATTTATTCATTACTGTGCTTAGAAAAACTAACTGCCAGCCACTGGGTCAGGTGATCGGGTCAAGTAATTCACTAACTTTGACTCTTCCTCCCTAGTCCTTCTAATGTTCACCTCCCAATCCTTAAATCACATTTGGTGAAGACGACATTCTGTTGGTTCATAATTCACAAATTTCCAGATATCCTCTTACCCTTGGCACACATTAATCAGCTTTTCTTTCAATAATTTATAATACAAATGACTTTAAGGGGAAGAATACAGGTAAAAGTCTTGTATATATTTACATAGTCATCAAAGAGATACATAAAATATAAAGGGCAGAGCACAAGCAGCTGCCATCTTGCCCTCTATGCACATGTCTAGTATGTGAAAAGGCCTTCTAATTGGACTTAATTCTCTACTTTGTGCCTGCAGTACTTCAATTTCTCCTTTTTAGGTTCCTTTCAGTTATAAATAAGTCAACTTCCATTGCCATTCCAAGTCATCAATGACTTATGTTAACATCGTGAGTGTTTAAAAACTCTCCCTCATCTCTTGTTCTTTTGCTATCCACTTTAAATCTATGTCTAGTTATTGAATTTTCTAGGAATGAAATCTTCATTTACTTTAGCAAAACCTTTGAATACCTCTATCAAATCTCTCCTTATCCCCTCTATCCTAGACAGAAGAAAACCATTTGTCTATTCGCTCCATATATCTGAGGAATTGTGGAATTGTGTGCATTCTAGAAAATCCCAGCATTCCCAGACCTTGTACATCTAAAATTCCTGACGAAGGGTCTCGGCCCGAAACGTTTACTGTTCATTACAACAGATGCTGCCCGACCTGCTGAGTTCATCCAGCTTGTTTGTACGTGTTGATTTGACCACAGCATCTGCAGTGTACTTTGTGTATACATCTAAAATTTGATGCCTAGAATTGACCATAAATGTCCAGCTGAGCCTTCAGTACAAATTCTTTGCTTCTCTCCTCTTACCTTTCTACTCAGAAATCCCACATGCTGTTATAAATAGCTTCCTCAAAATGGCTAATCCTCAAGAATATGCCTCTATTCTTGCATACTATTTAAAATAGCACTATTTAGATTGACTTTAATTATCAATATCAATTGATTCCTACCTGTGTTAAATATCATTCATTTACCTGCTCATTTCATTGGCTTCACTATGTTTTGCCCTCAATGTTTCAAACATTTTCAAGAACAGAAGTATCATGTCATGCGAATCACCAGAAAAGGCAATCGGTATCTAGCAGAAAAATGTTTGGCCCAGAATATGGAATACAAGGGTGATGTCAACAAGGTTAACAAAATACAATTGTTCTTTATGAAAAATTACAAACGGACCCTTGTCATTTTATCATTCAAAGTGTAGTTGGTAGTTGTTGGCTCGAAAGACGGTGGTTAGTCAGCTCATGGTGGTGTACTTCCTACAGTGGCTGAGGAGTCCCACTCTGCAGTGGCAGTCTTCCACAATGGCTGCAGGTGAAGGAAGGCAGGCAACTGGCCCTCTCAAAGTGAACAGTAATGGATAGTTCACACTTACTGTTACTTCAGTACCTAGTTACTACCAAAAGTAAAAAGATTTTTTTTTGCAGTCTTAGTTCACTTTTGGTGTTCAGTAACCAAGGTACTCAGGTGCATGAATTCAAATGATATATCAAAATTAATTTTGCTTCTAATCTGAGGATTGACATTGTTGGTTAGTTCTATATATTGTCAATATTTCAAAAGCTGGTATAAAGAAATTTGTGCCTATGCAGAAGAAAAACCCTCATGTAACATTCCAGGAGAGATATTTAATATAGTTCATATTATGAAATTCAATTTATTTTCAATATGTGAAATCAGTTCATCTGTCAATGGCAGTTATGCACTTTTCACAAGTGCCGATCAGTGTCACAAAAGAACTGGATAAAAACAGATCGGGGTCCAGCTTATTCATGTAAAACCATCCCGGTAGTCACACGATAACAGAACTATTGAATAATTGCAATGATCAACTCTTTGGTAAATCTCTAACAATCCAGACACACTACGTGAAAAAAATATTGAGATCTGCTTAAGGATCTTGAGACTTAAGGTCCAAATTATCCATTTTTCATGAGTTTGCCGCACTATACTGCAGCTCATTTTACATTTTTTTTTAAAGAGAACCACTTAACTTCTATTTAAATTAATCAATTTTAACTGCAATCATGCTTGGGGAACTGGGTCATAAAGTGACCATCTGCTGAAATACTATTTTAACATCATTAATTTCTCGATCATCCTAAGCAGCATTCTCCTACTCCACCATCATAGAAGCAGTGATACAACTTATTTCATTTAGTCCCTTTACAATCTGAAAAAAACAGCTGTTACATCACCTCTTAACTTTCTATAATGCACTAATTGGTTCTTAAAATACAATTATCTTCCCTATCTGTACCTCTTCAATGTTGCTATCTTCTTTTCATACAGCACTTACTTATTTAGTTTAAATGTGGTTTGCATCAATAATATATAAAACATCAAAATTACTACATTATTTTTGGGCCATGTTGATCAATGACTACCACCAGTTTCACTCACATCTATAGTGACAAAGTGCAATCAGAGGTTGCTCATGCCAGAATCAACTCTTCCCTAAGCAAGGACCTAGACCTACTGCAATTTGCCTACCACCACAATTGGTCTATAGCAATACAATCTCACTGGCTCTATGCTCAGCTCTGGACCACATGGCCAATAGCAGTACCTACATCAAGCTGCTGTTTATTGATAACAGCTCGGCGTTCAACACCCTTATACCTTCAGTACTAATCAACTAGCACCAAATCCTTGGCATCTGTACATCCCTCTGCAACTGGATCCTTGACTTCTTCATCAGCAAAACAACAGTTAGTGCAGATCAGAAATAACATCTGTCAACACTGGTGACCTCATGAATACCCACTGCTCTACTCACTCTACACACGACTGTGTGGCTAGGAACAGCTCAAATGCCATCTGAAAATTTGGGATGGCACAACTATCATAGGGAGAATTTCAGATAGAGATGAGGAGGTGTATAGGAGTGAGAAAGATCAGCTGCTTGAGCGGTGTCAAAACAACCTTACACTCAACATTCCTCAGTAAGACTAAGCAATTGATTGTGGACTTCAGGAAGGGGAAGTCAAGGGAACAAACACCAGTCCTTATCTAGGGGTCAACAGTGAAAAGGGTGAGCAATTTCAAGTTTCAATGTGTCAACAACATTGGAGATCTATACTAGGCCCAACATATTGATGCAATTACAAAGACACAACAGTGGTAATATTTCATTAGGAGTTTCTGGAGATTTGGTATGGCTCCAAACACTCGTGCAAAATTTCTGCAGATGTACCATGGAGAGCATTCTATCTGGCTGCATCACCATTTGGTATGGAAGGCCACTGTACAGGATTGGGAAAAGCTGCAGAAAGTTGCAAACTCAGTCAGCTCCACCATGGGCACCAGCCTCCCTAACATTGAGGACATCTTCGAAAAGCGATGCCTCAAAAAGGTAGCATCCATCATGAAGGACAGCCATTACCCAGGACATGCCGTCTTCTCATTGCTACATTAAAGAGGAGATACAGGAACCTGAAGGTACAGGTTCCTAAACCTCAGTGTTTTAGGATTCTTCCCCCTCCAAGATCAGATTTCTGAATACACAATGAACCCATGTGCATGAACTTACTATTTCTTTTTGCACTACTTTCTTTGTTTAATTATATGATGTGTGTGAGTTGTGCAAAAGTCTTAGACACACACACAGAGCTAGGGTTCCATAGTAATTTTATGTATTACACTGTACTGCTGCCAAACAAAAAAAAACAAATTTCATCACATTTGAGGTTTTGATAAGCAACACACACAAAATGCTGGTGGAATGCAGCAGGCCAGGCAGCATCTAAAGGGAGAAGCGCTGTCAACGTTTCGGGCCGAGACTCTTCGTCAGGACTAACTGAAAGGAAAGATAGTAAGAGATTTGAAAGTAGGAGGAGGAGGGGAAATGCAAAATGATAGAAGACCGGAGGGGGTGGGGTGAAGCTGAGAGCCAAAAAGGTGATTGGCAAAAGGGATACTGAGCTAGAGAAGGGAAAGGATCATGGGACGGGAGGCCTAGAGAGAAAGAAAGGGGGAGGGGAGCACCAGAGGGAGATGGAGAACGGGCAGAGAGAGAAAAAAAACTAAATATATCGGGATGGGGTGAGAAGGGGAGGGGCATTAACGGAAGATAGAGAAGTCAATGTTCATGCCATCAGGTTGGAGGCTACCCAGCCGGTATATAAGGTGCTGTTCCTCCAACCTGAGTGTGGCTTCATCTTGACAGTAGAGAAGGCCATGGATAGAATGGGAATGGGACACGGGAGACCATTTCGCTGAACACCTACTCTCTGTCCGCCAGAGAAAGCAGGATCTCCCAGTGGCCACACATTTTAATTCCACTTCCCATTCCCATTCTGTATGTCTATCCATGGCCTCCTCTACTGTCAAGATGAAGCCACACTCAGGTTGGAGGAACAACACCTTATATACCGGCTGGGTAGCCTCCAACCTGATGGCATGAACATTGACTTCTCTAACTTCCGTTAATGCCCCTCCCCTTCTTACCCCATCCCTGGTATATTTAGTTTTTTCTCTCTGCCCATTCTCCATCTCCCTCTGGTGCTCCCCTCCCCCTTTCTTTCTACCTAGGCCTCCCATCCCATGATCCTTTCCCTTCTCTAGCTCTGTATCCCTTTTGCCAATCACCTGTCTGGCTCTCAGCTTCACCTATTGGAGTATAAAAGTTGCATTGTTTGCTGTGTAACCAAAACTATGTAGTCAGCTTTGATGTAGATTAGATAGATAGATGATAGATAGATAGATACTTTATTCATCCCCATGGGGAAATTCAACATTTTTTCCAATGTCCCATACACTTATTGTAGCAAAACTAATTACATACAATACTTAACTCAGTAAAAATATGATATGCATCTAAAATCACCCTCTCAAAAAGCATTAATAATAGCTTTTAAAAAGTTCTTAAGTAGTTTACTTAAATACATTGAGTCCTAACCCCGGCACTTTAACATATCTTACTCCTGGCGGTTGAATTGTAAAGTCGAATGGCATTGGGGAGTATTGATCTCTTCATCCTGTCTGAGGAGCATTGCATCGATAGCAACCTGTCGCTGAAACTGCTTCTCTGTCTCTGGATGGTGCTATGTAGAGGATGTTCAGGGTTTTCCATAACTGACCGTAGCCTACTCAGCGCCCTTCACTCTGCTACCGATGTTATACTCTCCAGTACTTTGCCCACGACAGAGCCCGCCTTCCTTACCAGCTTATTAAGACATGAGGCGTCCCTCTTCTTAATGCTGCCTCCCCAACACGCCACCACAAAGAAGAGGGCGCTCTCCACAACTGACCTATAGATCATCTTCAGCATCTCACTACAAACATTGAATGACGCCAACCTTCTAAGGAAGTACAGTCAACTCTGTGCCTTCCTGCACAAGGCATCTGTGTTTGCTATTTGCTATGCATGTATCCAATTTAGTAGGAGAATGAAATCTTAAGAATGTAGAAGACAATGGTGTGTTAATGAGAGGTGTCTGAGTTTGCTATTTGCTATGCAGGTATCCAATTTAGTAGGAGAATGAAATCTTAAGAATGTAGAAGACAATGGTGTGTTAATGAGAGGTAGCTAAGAGATGTAGATTAGAACAGGATTAAAGTCAATAGGTAGAAACAATAGTGGCGGATGTACTTGTGATACACAACTATAGACCTATTGGATATGCTAATACAACTAAACCAGGAGATTGCTATAAAAAATGCTATGTACAAGGATCGGTGGGCAATCAGCGACTAGCTCAATGACTGTCTCAGCTTTGATACTTTAATACTTCAAGAATCTTCTGCGTCTCCTGGTAGTTTGTGGGGCACAAGAAACCACGACAATATTGGCGACCGTGACAGGACCGGAAAGAGACCCGCGGAAAGGAAACTGCAGATTGGGGACGCTTCCCAGTCCTCTAGGGACCCCCACAAGGCTAACAGAATTAAGGGTGCACCCAAACAAAAGGTAAGTGCTTTTGGTGACAATTTGGACTAATAATTCTGTTGGTTTTGGGGAGGTCTTGGAGTCTCAGAAGTGTGGAACCACTGCCGAAGGGTCTCTCCGGTCCAAAGAATCTGGCAGAATTGGGGGTTAACAGGAGGCTCAGAGGATTGATCAAGAACACTGCAGTGAGGGTAAGTACAAATAAGTTAATAAGAAGTTAAGAAAAATTCCACGTGGTGTTGGTAAATCCCTGTGGATACCGCTTTGTATAAAACGAAGGTCTGAACGGGCAGGGAAAGGGAAAATAGAGAAAATCCTCGTGGATACCGCCTTAAGAGATAAGGGTCTGAATAGACGAGGTGCAAAGAGAAAGTTCTGTGGATACCGCTCTGAATAGAGGTCTGTACGGGCAGAACAGAATAGGAAACAAGGGCAGTCCAATATATAAAGTGCTGGTAGATAGACGATAGACTAGGCATAGAATTAGAGTAAATAATATTATCCAGTAAACGAACTGTGAATCTCTGAAATACTTTAAAAAGAGAGAACAACATGACAGGTAAAGGAACGGCAGTAGAGATTCTGAGCAAAAAAATCCCGGTAAATAAATATGAGATCACAAAAACATCAGAAAAATGGGAAAAGAGAACCAAAAATCTGGTCACAAAATGGCCAAGAGAAGGAACGTTTGACGTAAGCTTGTGCGAAGAAATGGAGGCACTAATTAAAAATTACAAACCAAAAGATAAATCTAAGAGGGCAAAAAAGAGAATGAGAAATGGAAGTGCTAAAACTCTTCAGAACGGAGGGAGAAAGGCTGAGGAGGACAGGTAGAATATTGATTACAAGCGAGGAAGACACTAAGGTGCTGGAGAAACAGCCTGTTAGAGAGGAAGGTACAGTGAGAAGCTGGCTTCAGCTCCGTACCCGGATGTGAAAGAAACAGTAAAGCCCCCTCCCTATAATGAGGAAGGAACCCCTAAGCAGTGCCCCCTGCTGACGGGAACAGTAAACATGCAGGGAGAAGTACAAGTTTGGGATAATGAGGAGGAAAAAAGACAATACGAAAAGGAAAAAGCGGCGATATGGAAGGAGATACAGGCAGAAAGGATAAAGGTGGAACAGGCAAAGCGAGAAATGAAAGAAGAGATTGAACGGATGAAATACTTGAGAGAGGAAAAGGAGTATGAGGAGTATCGGTTATACCATAGAAATAAACAGACTAGAAAGGAAAGTGGCTCATCAGGGCAGGAAGAGATGAGGCATTCAAGAGGAAGTGGAAAAAAGATAGGCGATGAGAGTCTTGGAGAAACACAAGAGAGAAGGGAATCAAGCACGAGTAAGGATCATGAGGAGTCCCTGCCACAGGTGTACAGACACGGACAGGAAGAAAGAGAAGGTGACTCATTGGAGGAGCAAGAGTTAAGTGGAGAGAGGGAGGATGTGAGAATTTGTGGGGAAGAGGTAGGAGGCAGAAGCCTAGAAGAGCAGAAGGAGGCGGTAGGGGAGCAACTTGCGGAAGTAGAGAGAGAGCTAGATAAGTTACTGAGAGGGGATTGCCAGAGGTGATGCGAAAAATACTCCAGGGGCCAACCAAGTATTGAATCAGGACAGAAAGGAAGGACTCCACAGGGAGACCGGGGGAAGAAGAGGACCCCGGAGAAATTTGTGTGGGAGGCAGTAAAGACATAACCTGAGACGGATGGGGAGTCAGGCAAGGAGGAGAGCCAGGGCAGGTGGGAAGAAGGAGGAAGAATGATGCCTTTGTTAGTTAAAGGATCAGGACAAGTGCAGTATATCCCTTGGGGATCCCAGGACCTAGAAGGGCTGAAAAACACTCTGCCAAATCTACATGAAGGAGCAGGGAAATGGATTAGAGCCTTTGAAGAAGAAACGGCGGGACGGTTATTGGCTATGGGAGATTTGAAGGCACTATTGATAAGGTTGATGGGAACCTCCAAATTTAACGAACTAATGGAAATGGCTGGCATAGTAAACTCGAACGACCCGAGAACTGATGGAGACGGGTTTGACAGAGTGAGGCAGAGGGTATGGCAGGCCCTCAGGAAGCTTTATCCACCCAAAGTGGACCCCAAAGCCTTAAAGGGGGATCCACTGGAAGACACTGAAAACCCAGCAGCCTACGTAGAAAACCAGTTGAAAAGGTGGAGACTGGAGACTGAGCAAGAGCTGGAAAATAGCTTATTTATCACCACACTGTTCCAACATAGCATTTTGGATGAAATGCCTCCGCAAGTAAAATCCAAACTGAAGGAAGTGGTTGGCCTGACGTCAATGACCCCACAAGAACTTAGAGACCACGTAGTCCATGCGGTTGAGAAATACAGGAAAGACAAACGAAGGTTGGCTGAGCAGCAGGAAGAGGTGCAAAGAAAGTTAATACAAATGCAGCTCTAAGAACTCAAAAAGAAGGAAAAAGAGAAAAGCAAAAAGATACAGCCATCGAACTGGATGAAGCACCACTATATGGAGGAACCGATCACACTGTAAGACAAGGGCCGGAAAACCCCATGCCAATAATCAACGTCTTTGGAGGAGCATTCCCGCAAATGCCCTATCAGGAACAAACTAAATTCAAACAGCCCAGACAGGACTAGAAGTCCCAAGGAGGGGGACAGAGGAGCTATGGGCAGAGGGGACCAGTGAGGAAACAGGGGGAAAGAGAGGTAGAGAGACTGTGCTGGGGATGTAATCAGCCAGGTCACATGAGAAGAGATTGTCCGTTTACACCATGGCCTGTCACACACCAGCAGGAACCGATAAGAAGGGAACTAAAGTTTAGCCAAGTACCGGCCCCCACAGGCCCAAGCAGACCTGTGAACCCCTATGCGAGGTATTAGGGGTGCCCCGAGAACTCGAGTGGGAAAGGACATTACCCAATGATAACAAGGGAGGCAGACGAGGAACCCATTGTTCAGGTAATGTTAGAAGGGCAACTGACACCAATGATGATAGATACTGGAGCCACGTACACTTGTGTACAGCCACAGTATGCCCTTCACCTTCCCATGTCAGGAAAGTTTATTAAGAAAGTTTATTAAGGGTTCTCGGGGAAAACACAATTGACACAGTGCACGGCTCCAGTGCAGTTAGGAATGGGAAATAAAGGAATTGTTTTGCCGGTGCTAGTATTTAAAGGAACTCCGATTAATTTGTTAGGCAGAGATGCCTTATTGAAACTGGAATTAAAATTAGAATGCACCAGAAATGGGCTGAGTGTGGAAAGAGCAGGGGCTCAATTGATAGTGCGAGAAGACAAGAAGGCTAATGTCTTTTGGATAGGAGACATCGCAGATCAGATTCAGGAAACCTGGGGAAAATGGAACAAGGGCGTGCAGGCTATATTACCCAGGGCTGTAATGCCCAAATCTGAGCTACGCTGTACAGTGATTTTTGACGAGACTCAGAACAGGGAGTTAGAGGAGAGATGGCACCTGGAGGCATGTACCCAACAGCACCTGGAGGGGGAGGCTGTGATAATTGGAAAGCAAGGGGCAGATTTACAAGTTAAGTGGAAAAATTTTAGAAAAATGGTACAGGATACGTAACGTTGTTGGTAAACAAGGGATATCAGTCTAAAGACTTAGGACCCTTAGTTAAGAGTGCTGAAACCGTAACAGTGTGGAGGAAAATCACGCCAGAGGTGTGGATATCAGAAGACAACAATTGCATTAAAATAATGGTAAGTGTAGATATGGTAGGGACAGTGAGAGAGGTCGAAATAACTCCCCAACCACACATGCCATTGCTGGGAAAGAGGCCAGCAGAAAGATAGAAGGTTAGATGAGTTGCCATCTATTCTGTGGTCACAGCATGACACGGACGTAGGGAAAATAAAAACAGCTAGTCCGGTGGAAATAAGGCTGAAAAAAGGAGCAATTCCACCCAGGAGACCACAATACCCTCTATGACCAGAAGCAGAAGAGGGAATAGCATCGGCAGTGCAGGGGTTGCTTGAAATAGGAGTGCTTAAAAGAACAAACAGTCCATGCAATACCCTGTTGTTGTCGGTCTTAAAAGCAGATAAATCTAAGTGGAGATTGGTGCATGATTTGCGAGCGGTAAACAATGTGGTACAGGACTGGCCAGCGGTAGTCCCCTACCCACACGCTTTTGACTAATGTTCCACCAGAAATTACTTTTCAGTGATTTGTGTTCAGCTTTCTTCAGCATTCCTCTGGCCGACCAGTGTCAGTATCTGTTTGCATTTACTTACAGAGGTGCTCAGTATACCTATACCAGAATGCCGCAAGGGTTTAAACATTCACCACATGTTTTTAATCAGGTGTTGAAGGCAGACCTAGAGGGCATACCATTGGAAAGTACATTGTTACAGTATGTGGATGACCTGTTGATTTGCTCCCACAGTAAGGAACAGTGTGAGCAGGACACTATAACTCTGTTAGAGAAGCTGGCGCATGGAGGACATAAAGTATCCAAAAAGAAACTGCAATTTTGCACGCGGCAAGTGGAATACTTAGGCAGGGTAATATCCAAGGGAGTGAAGGCAATAGCACCAGATCAGATTGAGGCAATAACTAAGGCCCCAAAACCCCATACTGTAGGGCAGATGATGACTTTTTGGGAATGGCAGGGTACAGCTCAGATTGGATAGGAGAATATGCTGAGATTGTGGCACCTTTGAGAAAGATAATGAAAGAAGGACATACAAATTTGAAGAATGGCTTACAGTGGAATGAAGAGGCGGAGATAGCTTTCAATACTACTAAGCAGGAATTGCAGTCAGCACCAGCATTAGCTTTGCCTGACTACGAGGTTTTTCGTTTGTATGTATCCAACCGACAGGAGGGTTATGTCACAGCGGTTCTAACACAAGAGACAGGCACAGGAAAAGCAAAGCAGCCGATAGCATACTATAGTACGAGACTAGATGAGGTGGCTCAGGGGTATCCACCCTGTTATCAGGGATTGGCGGCGCTGTACTATGCATATGAAAAGGCAACATCTGTAACCCTGGGCTACCCTGTGACTCTGTACACACACCACAAAGTAGCAGAATTGCCGGAAAGAGGGAAATTTGTGCTGACACCAGCCAGGATAGCAGCGTATTAGATGCTATTGACATTTCCAGACATAACTATACAGAGATGCACTACCAGTAATATAGCCGATTTTGTCCCTTTGGGCTATGAAGGAGAACCCCATGATTGTGTAGGGAAGACAATGGCATTTGCCAAATTGAGAGCAGATTCACAGTCAGAACCACTAGAAGATGCAGATAAAAAGGTTCTGTTCGTAGATGGCTCTTGTTACAGGGATTATGATGGAAATCATGCAGGGTTCTCAGTAGTGCAGCAGGATCAGTCGAGCTATAAGATTATTAGGATGGAGTCCTGTCCCCAACCGTGTTCCACCCAATTAGCAGAAATCAAAGCCCTGACAGCTGCGTGTGAAATGATGGAAGGTGAGAAAGTAGACATCTATACTGATTCAGCATATGCTCATGGAGTATGCCATTTGTTCAGGGCAGTGTGGAAGCAGAGAGGTTTTAAAAAAAGTAGTGGAGATCCCATACAACATTGTCAGCGAATTCTAGACTTAATAAAAGCCATGATGAAACCTAAAGCATTGGCTATAGTAAAATGCCAGGCACATAAAAAGGGAAATGATGTAATAACAAAGGGAAATCAAGCTGCGGACGAGGCAGCCAGAAAAGCGTCTGGATGTACATCAGCTGGCATTGCCCCCCAGGTAAGCCTAGCTCTAGAACCTGTGGTAGAGGACCTAATTGAAATACAAGGTAAGGTAACTTTGGCAGAACAGACAATGTGGAGACGAAGGGGGGCCAAGCAGAACCCGGAAGGCTTGTGGAGCATGGAAGACGGTTTGTTGGTTGCGCCAACCCCTCTACTGACGATTCTGATTTCAGAAGCGCATGGGATTGACCACTGTGCAAGGGGGGAAGTGATAAAGAAAATAATGAAGGATGGTTTTTGGTCACCTTATTTACAGGCTTCAGTGGACTTTGTCTTGTCACAGTGCGAGGTATGTGCACAGAATAATGTTCAGAAGGGAAATACAACCCTAATAGGTCACATTCCTGTACCTGAAGGACCATTTAAACATCTAGTGATCGATTACATAGACATGATAAAGACAGTGAGAGGAAAAAGATACATGCTGGTAGTAATTGATCGATTTAGCAGATGGGTGGAGGCGGTACCTTCAAGAGATCATGGGGCAAAGACAGTGGTAAAATTTCTGACAAATGAAGTGATCCCAAGGTTTGGAATACCTACAGAAGTTAGCTCAGACAATGGTTCAGCTTTTATCCAGAAAGTGGTCAAATTGGTACTACAAGCACTGAGGATAAAGCAAAGATTTGGATGTGTATACCACCCTCAGTGGCAGGGCATGGTAGAGAGAATTAATGGAACCCTGAAAGCCAAACTGAACAAAATTTGTGCAGACACTAAACTTAATTGGGTCGATGCTTTTACCGTTAGCATTGATGAGTTACCGCATGCAAACTAATCGAATGACGTGCCTGACACCGCATGAGATGCTCCTCAGTGGAGAGGGCCGTATAAAGGACCTAGTTTGGAACAGTTGGAAATAGAATTGAAACAATACATGCAGCAGCTAACTATGATACATAGGTCTATTTATGCACAGGAAAAACAGAAAGAGCTGGAGACCGTACAAGGGGAAGGACCGATCAAACCAGGAGACCAGGTTTACGTGCAAGTTTTTCTGAGAAAGTGGAACGAGCCAAGAAGGGAACGACCCTTTACGGTGACCAAGGCATCACCCACCGCAGTTCAGGTAGAAGGACGCTCCACCTGGTACCATCTGAACCACTGCACGAGGGCAGTCCCACAAGGGCAATCAGGTGAGGTGTCCGAGGTAAGTGATGCAGAAGAGCAGTTAGTAGGAGACAGACAGGAGGAACAAGAAGCTGACACTGCACCTCAGGAGTTTGATCAATTAGTAAGGGAAATTTTTTATTCTGAGGACGGGCCTGAAGACCCTCAGGATGTGGTGGTGGATAGTAGGGCTTCTTCAGATCATGGGGATGAGCTGGGAATGACCAGTCGTGCCCCTGGGGACAAAGCACCCACATACTCCAGTGCAGACTTGGAAACCATTAGTGTTGCAGATATGGAATGGGACTGGTAAGTTCCCACAGAACCTACAGAAAAGAAGTAAGAGGAGCACAACACTTACCTCCTCGCCATGGTTACAGACACGTACTAATCAGTGGTATCAATGGGCAACTTACACGGCAGGAATGATGAAGAGACAGAATTGTTACCTGTGCTCAAGGGAAAGCCCCACTCAGCATGTAGTTCCCATGCCTTATAACTCCTCCACCTGCACGCGGTGGCGAAGAGAGCACAGGGAACAATGCGAACGACAGTGTCCAGGTCCGTTAGGGCTTGTTTCATGAGGATTTGCATTAAAGCAGATCCCTGCTATCAAAACTGTATGAACAATGCACCAATGTGCCCCTATTGGTGTATGCTATATCAGGCTTCCTCTCAGTTTGATCAAAGCAAGCTTGCCTCTGAATGCAATTACAGCAGACCATGGGCTATAAATAAAAGAAGCCAGACACCTACACTGCAACAGCTTATAATGCAGGACCATCTGAGTTATGAATGTTTCATGCGGTGGGCACTCACCCAGTTGGCCACTTCCGAGGCAACTGCACTCAGACGTGGGATGTAACCCCAGGTAAAAGACACTTAACGGGTTCCCCTCCTTCTGAGGGTGCAATGGACTCTCAGACTACACCATTAGCAGACACTTGGTGGCTGTGTGGATAGGAAGCAGGTCTGAGATCTACGCTCCCCCTCAATTGGGCAGGAACATGTACGCGTGCCATGCTGCTTCAGGAAGTTATAATGTCCCCTGAAGTACAGTCCAACGCTAACTTCCCTGAGCAGCGGATACTACTACAGCGGAAGAGAAAATATGAACCTGACCCGACAATCCGGATTGACAGTATAGGACAGCCGAAAGGTATACCTAACGAATTCAAGGCACGGAATGAGATTGCTGCAGGCTGGGAAGCTATCATACCTGTGATAGGGGTAAGCAAAAATGTTGAATGGATAAACTATATATACTACAATCAACAGAGATTCATCAACTACACCGATGATGCATTGGAGGCCTTAGGGCAACAGCTGGATGCAACTAGCAGGATGGCGTGGCAAAACAGACAGGTACTGGATTGGCTTTTGGCAGAAAAAGGGGGTGTGTGTAATGTTTGGAGAACAACGCTGCACTCTCATACCGAACAATACTAGCCCAGAAGGGTCTTTCACCAGAGCAATGAATAAATTAAAGAATCTGCAGACAGAGGTCAAACAGAATGCAGGATTTGGACATCAGTTATTTGACTGGTTAGAAAGTAGACTCGGAGGATGAGGAGCATGGCTGACTAAAATGGCAATAACTGTCAGTATTGTATTGTTGAGCTGTGCGCTTGTGCTGTGCTGTTTTCTTCCTTGTCTCAAGTCTCTTGTAGTGCGTGTTGCAACCAGCTTCCGATGCTCGTGGCAATTACTGAAGCAAGCTTAGTGGAGAAAGAAACACCGAAAATGTATCGTTACAGCCTACAACACCTGCAGGATGAACAAGAGCAAAACGGCAGTGTGGGAGTAGATTGTAAGGGCTTCTGAGTTTTTTCCCCGTCTCAGTTACAAAGGGACAGGTTTTTGGCTCAGCGGCCCAGGGTAACAGGGAGAGAATACTTTGAGGTCTTGGCGCAGAAAATTATAATTTAACCTGAGATTTGGGAATAATTGCTTGAGTTTATTGGGGCTTTTGTGCGCAGACTCTTAGTCTTCTTTCTCTGTGTGAGTATATATATTGGAGTATAAAAGTTGCATTGTTTGCTGTGTAACCAAAACTATGTAGTCAGCTTTGATGTAGATTATGTAGTCTGAGTTTGCTATTTGCTATGCATGTATCCAATTTAGTAGGAGAATGAAATCTTAAGAATATAGAAGACAATGGTGTGTTAATGAGAGGTAGCTAAGAGATGTAGATTAGAACAGGATTAAAGTCAATAGGTAGAAACAATAGTGGCAGATGTACTTGTGATACGCAACTATAGACCAATTGGATATGCTAATACAACTAAACCAGGAGATCGCTATAAAAAATGCTATGTACAAGGATCGGTGGGCAATCAGCGACTAGCTCAATGACTGTCTCAGCTTTGATTTGCAAATTAAAGTTTAATACTTTTTGAAGAATCTGCTGCGTCTCCTGGTCGTTTGTGGGGCACGAGAAACCATGACACACCCCACCCCCTCCGGTCTTCTCCTATCATTTTGCATTTTCCCCTCCCCCTCCTACTTTCAAATCTTTTACAATCTTTCCTTTCAGTTAGTCCTGACGAAGGGTCTTGGTCCGAAACGTCAACAGCGCTTCTCCCTGTAGATGCTGCCTGGCCTGCTGCATTCCAACAGCATTTTGTGTGTGTTGCTGGAATTTCCAGCATCTGCAGATTTCCTCGTGTTTGAGGTTTTGATAAACCTGATTCTGATATGGGTCTCTTGTGGACAGAGGGTGGGGAGAGGGGAATCATGGTTAGGTAAAGGGGAAAGGGAGAGGGGAGAGAGCAGGTTGCATCAGAGACATATTCTGTAATGATCAAACAAATCGCTTGAAGTCAAATTACCTTGCCTGGTTTCTCAGGGCTAGGTCTGTCTGCATCCACGCCAGCCTCTACACTGGCACTCCTTTTCTGCCACCTGTTTCACATTCCTCTCATGGTGCTCCACCCTTGCCATTCTCAACATCCTTTGCTCCTGCCAGATTTATAAACTCGCCCTCTGCTCCACACTGACGAATGCAATACTGTTCAAGTCTTAGGAACCCTAGCTGTAAATGTGCCTCAGTACTGTGATTGTGTGTATATATCTTCTTATTAATAATTTTTGTATTAAGTATTACACTGTACAGCTGCAAAAAACAACAAACTTCATGACATATGCCAGTGATATTAAACCTGATTCCGATTCCTTTAACACACCCCAACACCTGTTTTGTTTCACTTACTGTAAAAGGAAATGTAATCGTTTCAATTTAGTACTACTCTACTAAAACAGTTAACCAATCTTGAATTCCTTTAATCTTGAAATGAAGCACTTCTTATTTTTCTGTACTGAATTTCACATGTTATTTATGGTCTAATTTCCAAGTTTATTTATGCAACCAACCAGGTTTCTCTAGAAAATGATAGCTTTCTCTAGAAAAGACTGAGAACTTACTTTATAGAACTTCAAATTTTGAAAGAATTTGATGAAATTATTGAAATGGTTACACTTGGTAAATTATATGTTAGTTTCTATTATGGAAAGATTTCCATACAGGAATAAGGAAGTCCAATTGCAATCATACCAGGCCTTGGTGGGAACACACCCAGAGTACTGAGTAGTTTTGGTCCTTATGTAAAAAGATATGTACTTCCCTTAGAGGGAATGCAGTGAAATCTCATTGAAACATACAAAATACTTCCAATACCCTGACTGCTTAGAGGCAGGGAAGGTGTTTCTTGTGGCTTAGGAGACACAGTTTAAGATTGGGGTAGGCCATTTAAGACTGAGAAATGTATTTTATCCCACTCAGAGGGCACTGGTGAACCTAGTTGGACTGTGAAGGGTGAAGCTATTTGTTGATTCAAAACATAGATTTCTGGACATTAAGGGAATCAAAGGTTATGGGGATAATTCTATAAAATGGCATTGAGGTGATCTTAATGAGCAGATTAAGATCCAGTTAAAAGGTCTGGTTGGCCTTATCATGCTTCTA
Organism: Hemitrygon akajei; assembly: GCF_048418815.1. Lineage (NCBI taxonomy): Eukaryota > Metazoa > Chordata > Chondrichthyes > Myliobatiformes > Dasyatidae > Hemitrygon > Hemitrygon akajei. The sequence goes on from NC_133128.1 coordinate 173,166,803, forward strand.
TTTTTTGCTGTTAAGATTAGAACAAGGGATCATCATTACAAGCTAACCATTAATAAATAATGAACTGAATAAAAATATTTACTTCAGAATCAAAGAGTAGCACTCACTATAGAATAGGGAGTATTTGGCGTAAAGTGTACAGATGGACTCAAGGGAACCTAAATAAACAAATGTGGGGGTAGATAAAAGCACAGGAGGGCACGGTTATTAGTGTAAAAGGTTGAAAGAAAGCAATATAAATACAATATAAACAAGACCATGGAGTTGCATCAAGTTTAAGAGCTTGACAACATGAATGGAAATGTCAAGATTACCAAGATTGTAAAACAGTGTTGAGAGCAAGAGAAAATAAATCATGTGCATTGAGAACTGGAAGAGCAGGGATGAGATAGCTTGAGAAGCGAACAACTGGAAAGCAAGTTAGTAATTAAGGATTAGACAGCATGGCTTTACAGTCTTAAAGGTGTGATCATTCTCAGCAGTGACACAAACTGAAAGCTTAGCAAGGAAAAATCGGCACAACAGAAGGAAAAAGTGCCAGGATGTACGATGATTTCTTCAAATCCTGATTTAAAAATTAAATAAATACAATGCCTAAAAAAGTGCAAGAAACAAATACCTGAAAGACACATAAAAATAAAAGAAATCCTATTTCATTATTTACATGCAAATGGTGTGGTCTTATATACAAAGATAGCTACACTCTGGGTGGTGCAAAACATAGAAACATAGAAAATAGGTGCAGGAGTAGGCCATTCGGCCCTTCGAGCCTGCACCGCCATTCAGTATGATCATGGCTGATCATCCAACTCAGAACCCTGTACCTGCTTTCTCTCCATACCCCCTGATCCCTTTAGCCACAAGGGCCATATCTAACTTCCTCTTAAATATAGCCAACGAACCGGCCTCAACTGTTTCCTGTGGCAGAGAATTCCACAGATTCACCACTCTCTGTGTGAAGAAGTTTTTCCTCATCTTGGTCTTAAAAGGCTTCCCCTTTATCCTGAAACTGTGACTCCCTCGTTCTGGACTTCCCCAACATCGAAAACAATCTTCCTGCATCTAGCCTGTCCAATCCCTTTAGAATTTTATACGTTTCAATAAGATCCCCCTTCAATCTTCTAAATTCCAGTGAGAAACAAAGAAACATTTGTTTTGGTAATTCACTATATACAGGAGGAGTAAAAGCTGATAACTTGCCGTGGATGCCAGGAGCATGCAGGCAGCTCTACTTCAGCTTGAGGAGATTTGGTATGTCACCAACACTTGCGAATTTCCACAGATGTATAGTGCACAGCATTCTGACTGGTTGCACCACAGCCTAGTAGAAAGTCTTCAATGCACAGGATCATAAGAGGCTGCAGAGGGTTATACTCTTAGTCAGTTCCATTACAGGCACAATCCTCCCCACCACTGAGGACATTCTTAAGAAGGAAGCATTGATCATTAAAGACCCTCACCATCCAGGACTTGCTCTCTTTGCATTACTACCATCTGGAACGAGATACAGGAGCCTGAAAACCTTTCAAAAACATTTCAAAAACAACTTGTTCCTTTCTGCCATCAGATTTCTGAACAGTGCCTTATTTTTCATCTTTTGCACTATTTATGTTGCAACTTTTGGTAATTTTTATGCTTGCGCTGTATGCTGCCACAAAACACGTTTCACACCATCTGTCTGTGATAATAATGTTGTAAAAGTAGCTTCTGGCACATTGGCCTTCATAAACCTAAGTACAAGAGTTAGAATGTCATGTTGAAATTGTATACGACAATGGTGAGGCCTAATTTGGGAGTATTGTGTGCAGCTTTGGTAAGATGTCAATATGATTGAAAGAGTGCAGAGATAATTTATAAGGATATTGTCATGACTTGAAGACCTAATTAAAAGGGAAGCTTGAATAGGTTTGGACTTCATTCCCCAGTGTAGAAGAATGAGGAGGGATTTGATAGAGGTGTGCAAAATTCGGGGGGGGGGGAATAGATAGGCTAAATGTGAGCAAGCTTTTCTACTGAGGTTGGGTGAAACTAGAGCTAGAGGTCATTGGTTAAGGGTGAAAAGTGAAATGTTTAAGGGGAACATGAGGCATTTTTTACACTCAGAGGGTGAGAGCAACAAGCTATCAGCTAAAATGGTAGATGTGAGTTTAATATCAACATTTAAGATAAATCTGGATAGGTACATAGCTGAGAGGGGTATGGAGGGCTATGGTCCATGTGCTGGTCAATGGGACTAGGCAGTTCGGCATAGACTAGATGGTCTGAAGGGCAGTTTCTGTGCTGTAGCATTCTTTGATTCTAATAAACCTGATTCTGATAATCAGGTTTTGTATGGAATTTGATGGGTAAGCAAACCATTCCTCCACTCATTAGCCTCATGTGATGTGTCTACACTGGTGCATTCCACAGAACCAATGGCTTAAATGTAGACAGCAGTATTTCGTCCTTAGATGATTAGCAGAGTGATCCACATCATCATCCACTGCCCGCCCCCACACACCTCTTTCCATTAACATCCGCTTTCTTATATTAATTTTCATTCACACATTCATTCTAAGAGATTGTAAAGTACAACTACTTCCTAATAGTGGGGATTTCTTTAAGCCAAATGGGGATGTCTTTGGATGAAATAACTTTTTATTTGTACATTGTGAAGGGACTTTTGAACTTCCTTCATCAGATCATGGAAATCGACCCTACAGCCCAATTCATCGATGCAACCACGCCGCCTACCTGAACTAGCCCCATTTACACCTGATTCTTCTCTAAATCACTCCTATCCGAGTATCTGCCCGACTGTCTTTTGCATGTTGTAATTGCACCCACTTCCTCTGGCAGCTCCGTCTTTCCAGCCGTCTACCTGAAAAAGTTGTTTCTTGTATCCCCTTTAAATCTTTCCCCTCGCTCCTTGTACCTATGTCAAGGTTTTGACCCCCTTACGGGGGGAAAAAAGACTGTACCAAGCCACGGTTTCCATGCCCCTGAAATTGCTACAAGGAATCCTTTAAGCCCTAAAGATCTCGGGAACAGAACGGAACCAACTGATGATCTGGAGCAGTGTAAAAGGCCAACGCAGCCTGGTGTGGATAACAGATGGTGTTATCAGAATAGCTACCGTACAATTCTGCGAAATGGAATAAACGAGTATCTAACATGCAAAGGAAAGTAGTTGCAATGGCATACACAAGACCCTGCAGTAAGCATTAGTTTCCGCAAGGAAACCGGGATTATTGTGCAGGAACCGACGCCCTGCTCGCCACACCCCGGCCTGTCGGCGTCGCGCGCGCGCTCCCGCGCACACGGCCCGTTAAGCCTCGTCCTGACCTCGCTGGCCCACAAAATAGCTCGGGGCCGGTTGAGGAAAGGCAGCGATACCGACCAGCGGTTTTAATCTGAACTGTTCACCAGTGCCTGACTGACCTGTGAGCCCCGACGCGTTCCAGTCACCGCTCTGACTGACGTAAGATGGAGCCGCGCGCAACTTCCGCCCAGCTGACCCTGCGCCTGCGCCTGCGCGGGACCCAGGTTCCAAGCTCGAGCTGCCCCGGTAGCTCTGCAGCGAAATGGTCATTCCAATCTAAATCACCAAAGATACTCCCAACAAATGAAGATTTACACAGATAGCCATCCGAATCGAGACAAAAGATACAAATTATAGAATGCTCACAAGGAAACAAAACTATCTGATATTTTCAGGAACACATCTGTAGTGAAATACAATGAGGCCATTCTCAAGTTGAAGGAGCAACACCTAATGATCCCGTCCTATCCACATCCGTGACACTTTTCAATGACTGCGTTCCGTGGCTCCGATTCTCTCATTTTCACAATGGATGCCCAGCCCCTATACACTTTCATCCCTCACCAGGAGGGCCTGAAAGCTCTCCGCTTCTTTCTGGATTACAGACCCAACCAGTTCCCCTGCACCACCACTCTCCTCCGTCTGGCGGAACTGGTTTTCACCCTCAATAACTTCTCTTTCGCCACACCCCCCCCTCCTTCCTTGAAACCGAAGGGCACGCCCACGGTACTCTAGCCTGCCTTTTCGTCCGCTGTTCCAAGACTACACCGGTATCGCTCCCCAACTCTTCCTAGGCTACATCGACGACTGCATTGGTGCTGCTTCCTGCACCCATGCTGAGCTCCTCGATTGCAACTTTGCCTCTAACTTTCACCCTGCCTCAGATTTACTCGGTCCATTTCCGACACTTCTCTCCCCTTTCTCGATCTCTGTTTCCATCTTTGGAGATACTGATATCTTTTTATAAACCCACTGACTGTCAAAGCTATATAGACTACATTTCTTTCCCACCCTGTCAATTGTAAAAATGTCACTCCCTTCTCAGTTCCTCCGTCTCCGCCGCACCTGCTCTCAGGATAAGGCTTTTTCATCCCAGGACAACTGAGATATCCCTTCCCTTCCTCCACCATCAACGCTGCCCTCGCTCGCCTCCCTTCTATTTCACGCACATCGGCCCTCACCCCATCCTCCCGACACCACACCAGGAATAGGATTCCTCTTGTCCGCACTTAGCATCCCACCAACCTTCACATCCAGCACATAATTCTCCGTAAGTTCTGCCATCCCCAATGGGATCCCACCACCGAACACATCTTTCCCTCCCCACTTTCTGCTTTCCGCAGAGATCACTTCTTACACGACTCCCTTGTCCACTCGTCCCATCCCACCGATCTCCCTCCTGGCATTTATCCTTGCAAGCGAACAATTGCCATACCTGCTTCTACACCTCCTCCTCACTACCATTCAGGGTCCCAAACAATCCTTCGGGTGAGGCGACACTTCACCCGTGAGTGTGTTGGGGTCATACTGTGTCCGGTGCTTCCGAACACTCGATTTCTCGCTCCTCACCCCTTTCACCATTCCCCATTACTGTTTCCCTCTCTCTCCCATCTCCTTACCTGCTCATCATCCGGTGCTCTTCCCATTTTTCTTTCTTCCATGGTCTTCTGTCTCCTGCTATCAGATTCCCCCTTCTCCAGCCCTTTATCTCTTTCACCTATCAGCTTCCCAGCTCTTTAGTTCACGCCCTCCTACTCTCCCAGTTCCACCTGGCAACCGTCACTTTGTACTTCTTCCTCTCTTCCTCCCATCTTCTTAGTCAGACTCCTCCCCCTTTCAATCTTGCTGAAGGCTTTTGGCTTGGAATGTCGACTGTTCACTCTTTTCCAAATATGCTACCTGGTCTGCCAGTTCCTCCAGCATGGTGTGTGTGTTGCACCTAATATTCTGCATTGGCAGTCTCCAACCTGATGGCTTGAACACTGATTTCTCCAATTTTCAGTATTTTTCCACTACCCCTTCCTTCTTCATTTCTCCACTCTGACCTCTTTACTCTTCTCCTCACCTGCCTATCACCCCCTCCTGGTGTCTTTCCTTCTTCCTTTTCTTCCATGGCCCACTCTCCTTCTCCAGCCCAGTGCCTTCTCCACTATCACCTCTTACTTAATGCTTCTTACTTCATCTCACTTGGCTTCAGCTATCACCTTATAGCTTGTCCTCATTCTGTCCCCCTACTTTATTATGTCATCTTCCCCCCTTCCTTTCCAGTACTGATGAAGGATCTTGGCCTGAAATGTCAACTGTTTATTCATTTCCATAGATGCTGCTTGACCTGCTAAGTTACCCTAACATCTTGGGCGTACTTATCTGATATTTACATTAACTTTTACTTATTCATTTTCCAGGATATAGATGGTGCTGTCCTCAATGGGCCCTGGGAAGATAGTGGTGAACTGCTAAATTGAACTGTTACTGTCCTTCTGGTGAAGGCACTCCTACAAAATACACTTGGGCACAAGTTCTAGAACTTCAACTCCATGACAATTAAGATGTGGCAATCTAGAACTTCGACTCCATGACAATGAAGATGTAGCAATCTATTTCTATATTAGAATAGTAACGATGTTCCTGGATTCCTGCAACCCATGGTGATGGTAGAATTTGCAGAATTTTATGGATGTAGTCAGAATAGTCTTGGCATATAATTGAAGTGCACATTGTAGATCATACACGCAGCATACATTTTGTAGCAGGACCTGAAGGAGGTGTACGTTGATGGGTTGCCATTTCGGTGAGATGTTCTGTCCAAGGTGACGTCAAGATTCTTGAGAGTGATCGGAACTGCATTCATTCATAGAAGTGTTTCCCATTACTGTCCTGACTGTCAGATGGTGGAAGGATTTTGGGGTGTCAGGACATGAGTTATTCACCCAGTCTCTGAAAATATTTATGTGGCTGGTTCAGTTATGATCTCGATGGGTGACAATAATGTTACGTATTCGGGCAACAATAATATAGATGAGTTAGGCAAGGGGTTTTATAATGAATAACACGTTTATTAAACACTGATAACAAACCCCCTTCAAAAGTAAACAAACCCAAACAATGATCCGAGCTCAGCTGCTGACAGCTGGTCAGACAGTTCTTAATAGCTTTGCAGTCACAAACAGTCTTTAAAGTAGTATTGAAAAAAACTCAGTTCGTTAAAACGGTATGTCGAAAGAAAACAGACTTTAAAACGATATGCCGACAGTTCAAAAGCTCACGGTACTTTTAAAAGGAGAGACTTTTTAAAGCGATGTAAATTCTCTTCCACGTCGATGTCCTTCGATTCCCAGCGTCGAACTCCCACGTCGAATTTTATTAAATATAACAGCTTAAAGTGACTGACCTTCCTTCCACAATATTCTCAATCTCCCGCTTTTTCCAGCGGAGACTATCGTGAGAATAGTAAACGAAATCCTTCCGAACGAGGATCACACAAGGTCGAAGTCAATCCATCGAAAATCGATTTTTCTCGATGTCCATCTTCCAAACTTCTCTTCACTCTCCATTAGCAAAGAAACCGTTGGCTCTGACCTTTTAAACTTTAGGCATTATATAAAACTTCATTTTTAACTAAACTGCGTCATCACATTAAATCACACAGTGATATGAAGTCATCTTGGCAAATCCAGCCACGAACTGCCCCACCTGACAGGGTGGGTCTTCCTTTTATACCCTGTAGAAAAAACCTGTCACATGACCTCTACTGGCGGGAAAATGACATCACTCCACCATTACCTCATGTCCAGTATAACTTCAACCCCAGTCACGTGACAAGGGTACCACTGTCACGTGTCACGGGTACGTAACACCTCCCTCCAAAAAAAACATTTTTGGTCTGTCAAGAACAAAAATTTTTAACAATTACTTACAAGAAAAACAAATGTATAAATTATATAACATACACAATATACAATACAGTAGGAGTGTTACAATAAAAAAAAAACCACTCCAAAAAAAAAACATTGTACAGTCAACATCGAGATAGACAATCAGCAACCACATTATCTTTACCTTTAATATGAGTTATCACAATATTGTACTCTTGTAACATCAAACTCCAATTTAACAATCTTCTGTTTTTGTTTTTCATCTTACTCAGAAAAACTAACGGATTATGATCAGTGTAAACAATAAGTGGTTTTTGAGTTGTACCAACATATACCTCAAAATATTCCAAAGCCAAAACAAGAGATAACAATTCTTTCTCTATTGTTGAATAGTTTCTCTGATGCTTATTAAATTTCTTAGAAAAGTAAGCTACTGGATGATCAACCTCATCACCCTCATTCCTTTGCATCAATACTGCTCCCGCAGCTTCATCACTAGCATCCACAGCTAATGAAAAAGGTTTTTCAAAGTCAGGTGCTTTAAGCACAGGTTGTTGACATATCATTGTTTTCAATTTTCCAAATGCTTCCTGACAAAACACTGTCCATACAAACTTCACATTCTTCTGCAGAAGATTAGTTAATGGAAGGGCAACATTAGCAAAATTCTTACAAAATTTTCGATAATATCCTACCATTCCCAAAAACCTTCTGAGAGTTTTTTTCCCCGTCGGAGTGGGAATTTCCAAAATTGCCTGAACTTTTGCCTGAACAGGAACTACCTTACCTTGACCTACAACATAACCAAGGTAAGTCACAGTAGCATGTCCAAATTCACTCTTGGCTAAATTAATAGTCAAGTTAGCTTTTGAAAGCTTTTCAAACAATTTCTCCACCGCAATAATGTGTGCTTCCCAAGTATCATTTCCTGTCACTAAATCATCAATATAAGCATCAGTATCTTTCAAACCCTGAATCACAGAATTAATCATCCTCTGAAAAGTATCTGGGGCATTCTTCATCCCAAATGGAAGAACATTATACTCATATAACCCAGATGGAGTTACAAATGCAGAAATCTCTCTACCTTTGTCCGTTAATGGAACACACCAATACCCTTTCAATAAATCAATCTTTGTAAGGAACTTTGCTTTCCCAACTTTATCTACACAATCATCTACTCTAGGAATTGGATATGCATCTGTTTTCGTTACAGCATTCACCTTTCTATAGTCCGTACAAAACCTAATACTACCATCAGGTTTTGGCACCATAACACATGGCGAACTCCAATTCGAGTTAGAATGTCTAATAATATCATTCTCTAACATGTATTCAATTTCTTTCTCAGCAAGTTCACATTTTTCCATGTTCATTCTATATGGATGTTGTTTAATAGGTTTGGCATCTCCAACATCTACATCATGTGAAGCTATAGTAGTCCTTCTCGGAACATCTGGAAACAAATCCTTATACTTAAAAATCAATTCCTTCATCTGTTGTTTCTGCTCTAGCTGTAAATGTGCTAATTTCTCATCCATATTTTCCAAAATAGTCGAATTAGGTAACCTAACAGAAACAATGTTAGATTTAGAATGAAAGTCAGATGAATCATCTATCATGTTCCCAGTTAAATCCAACTCATTCTCACTAACCACAACAGTCACAGTATCAGATTGTTTCTCAAAATATGGTTTAATCATATTTATGTGGCAAAGTTGTGTTGACCTTCTACGATCTGGAGTTTTTATTACATAATCCACATCATTAACTCTAGACACAATTTCATAAGGTCCATGAAATCCAGCTTGTAAAGGATTTGTCTGCACTGGGAAAAGAACCAACACCTTATCTCCAGGCTTAAACATCCTCATCCTAGCTCCCTTATCATACCAAGTCTTCATTTTCTCCTGAGCCAACTTCAAATTTTCCTTGGCTAAGCTACAAGCTCTATGTAACCTGTCCTTAAATTTCAAAACATAGTCCAACAAATTAGTATGCACTTCCTTACTAATCCACTGTTCCTTCAATAAAGCTAAAGGTCCTCTAACTCTATGTCCAAACACAAGTTCAAATGGACTAAACCCTAAAGATTCCTGTACCGATTCCCTTACTACAAATAAAAGTAAGTTTATACTCTCATCCCAGTCACTTTCATTCTCCACACAATATGTCCTAATCATATTCTTGAGAGTAGAATGAAACCTCTCCAAGGCACCTTGCGATTCTGGATGGTATGCAGACGAAGTAATTTGCTTAGCTCCCAATTTATAAACTATCTGTTGAAACAATCCAGACATAAAATTACTGCCTTGATCAGTTTGTATTTCCTTAGGCAATCCAAAATAAGTAAAGAATTTTATAAGAGCCTTCGTCACAGTTTTAGCTTTTATATTCCTAAGTGGTACTGCCTCTGGAAACCTAGACAAAGTACACATGATAGTCAACAAATACTGATAACCAGTTTTTGTCTTTGGTAATGGACCAACACAATCTACAATAACTTTAGAAAACGGTTCACCAAATGCTGGAATAGGTTGTAATGGAGCTACTGGGTAACCTGATTTGGTTTACCCACAATTTGACAAGTATGGCACGTCTTACAAAACATCACCACATCTTTTCTTAAACCAGGCCAGTAAAAATGTTTTAAAATCTTGTCCACAGTTTTCCTTACCCCTTGATGTCCACCTAAAGGCACACTATGAGCTAAAGTCAAAATCTCATTCTGATAAACTTTAGGAACAACCACCTGGTAAACAACATTCCATTCCTCACTTGCAGGAATTGTAGGCGACCTCCACTTCCTCATCAACACTCCTTTTTCCAAGTAATATCCTACTGACACCTTCTCAATTTCACTACCTAGTAAAGCTTGTTCCCTTAATTTTACAATCTCAGGATCTCTATTCTGCTCTGCTATCATCTCCTTCCGAGACAGAGATAAATCTTCATAGTCAGACTTACTCCCAGAATCTTGTTCAAACAACGAAGGTAAGAAAGTCTCCGACACATCTTCAAAACTCGAATCCTGAGTTGAACAGTCATGAGTAACAACCTCATTCTGCACATCAATCTTTTTAGCCATAGCTCTAGTCACAACACAAGAAAAATCTGTGTTAGAATTCACCTCAGGTACCTCTGATTCCATTGTCAAATGCACTTCAGGAAAAACTTGTCCACCTGCCAAGTCATTACCTAACAATAAAGAAATACCCTTCACAGGTAAGCTATGCTGTAATCCTACCTTAACAAATCCTGTAACTAACCCTGACTTCAAATTTACTTCATGTAAACGTACAGGCATAAAATCACTTCCAACACCTCTTATGTAATTCACCTCACCAGTATCACTCTCTTCATTAAACTTCAACACACTATCTAACATCAGTGATTGAGAAGCACCAGTATCCCTAAGAATCTTTATTGGCACCAGAGTAGATCCTTCTTTCAAGGATACAAACCCTTCAGTTATAAAATGATCATATCCCTTTCTAACTTTGTCAGACTCTAACAAATCCTCATTTGTGTTTACCAAACCCTGTAACTGTACAGGTGCTTCAGTATGTTGCACACAAGCATCCGGAACTGCTTCCTTCTCTTTCTTTTTCAATTTGAAACAGTTAGCTATTACATGGCCAGGCTTCTTACAATAGTTACAAATAAGACCAAACTGTCTTTCCTTCACAGGTTTTCCTTCCTCCTTACCTCTCTCATTAACCTCTGATTTAATTTCTAATTTACCTGGAGTCTCCATATTATTTTTCCTCTTGAAAATTCTACCCTGAGGAAATTTATTCTTATGGATTAAAACATACTCATCAGCTAATCTAGCACAGTCCTGCAATTTATCAGTATCCCTCTCATTTAAGTAGGTCCTTACTTCAACAGGAATGCTTCTTTTAAATTCCTCCATCAAAATCAGCTCTCTCAATGTATCATAGTCCTTATTTACATTTTTAGAAGAAACCCATCTCTCAAAACACATAGCTTTATCATAGGCAAATTCCACATAAGTCTTTTCCACAGACTTTTTCAAACTCCTGAATCTTTCCCTATACGCTTCTGGGACCAATTCATACGATTTGAGAATATTTTCTTTCACAATATCATAATCTAATGCTTGCTCAGCAGTTAAAGCTGTGTAAACGTGTCGTGCCTTGCCTTTGATTACACTCTGTAATAACACTGACCATTTATCTTTCGGCCACTCTGACATCCGAGCAATAGTTTCAAAATGTTGAAAATATCTTTCCACTTCTGTTTCACTAAATGGAGGGACCAATTTAATTTCTTGGCTAGCAACAAACGGTTTTTTAGAATCAGCAGACTGTTCTACAGACCTTAATTTCTCCATTGCATATTCAAAATCTCTCTGCTTTTGTTCAGCTTCCAATTTACACCTTTCTAACATCATTTGTTCAATTTGCAACTGCATCTCCAGATTACTTATTGGAAACGATTCTAAAATCGATTCTTCAAAATGACCCGAAGCCACAAAATGTGATGCGATCTTTCTCTGTATAACAGCTTTTGATGTAATTGGCAAAATCCCTTTAAGATGCAAACGATTAGCAAGTTCAGAGACTTCAGTTTTTTTCGCCTTCGCTAACAAATCCGCGACTGGCGAATCCAGAAACTCATCAATATTCATCGTTGCCGAATACCACTCACAAGCCAATCAAACAAAAAAAAAATCGAGCAATCCCCGTTACCAAAACACCGATTCAAAATTCAAAAAACTTTTTAAACTCAAATAATTCAATTCCGAACGTAGCCCCCATAATTATGTTACGTATTCGGGCAACAATAATATAGATGAGTTAGGCAAGGGGTTTTATAACGAATAACACGTTTATTAAACACTGATAACAAACCCCCTTCAAAAGTAAACAAACCCAAACAATGATCCGAGCTCAGCTGCTGACAGCTAGTCAGACAGTTCTTAATAGCTTTGCAGTCACAAACAGTCTTTAAAGTAGTATTGAAAAAAACTCAGTTCGTTAAAACGGTATGTCGAAAGAAAACAGACTTTAAAACGATATGCCGACAGTTCAAAAGCTCACGGTACTTTTAAAAGGAGAGACTTTTTAAAGCGATGTAAATTCTCTTCCACGTCGATGTCCTTCGATTCCCAGCGTCGAACTCCCACGTCGAATTTTATTAAATATAACAGCTTAAAGTGACTGACCTTCCTTCCACAATATTCTCAATCTCCCGCTTTTTCCAGCGGAGACTATCGTGAGAATAGTAAACGAAATCCTTCCGAACGAGGATCACACAAGGTCGAAGTCAATCCATCGAAAATCGATTTTTCTCGATGTCCATCTTCCAAACTTCTCTTCACTCTCCATTAGCAAAGAAACCGTTGGCTCTGACCTTTTAAACTTTAGGCATTATATAAAACTTCATTTTTAACTAAACTGCGTCATCACATTAAATCACACAGTGATATGAAGTCATCTTGGCAAATCCAGCCACGAACTGCCCCACCTGACAGGGTGGGTCTTCCTTTTATACCCTGTAGAAAAAACCTGTCACATGACCTCTACTGGCGGGAAAATGACATCACTCCACCATTACCTCATGTCCAGTATAACTTCAACCCCAGTCACGTGACAAGGGTACCACTGTCACGTGTCACGGGTACGTAACAATAAATATCAACAGTAGGTGGTTAGACTACCTCATTGAAAATTATCTGGCAAGATTATGATGCCAATGTAACATAATGTATCACCCCATTGTATACGTATGTGGATTGCATAATTTGCTTCAGGTTTTAGTAGAATTGAACATGGTGCAACTATCAGCATAAACTCTGCTTCTGACCATACAATGGATTAACAATTGCTGAGCCTGGGATACTGTCCTAAGGAGCTCCTACAGAGTGGGATGATGCCCCTTCAATAACCACAGCACTCCTTTGTGAAATGTGCGAACCCAACCATGAGAGTACTTTCTGCTTGATGATCTTTGATTTCAGTTCCACCAGCACTCCTTAATGCCACAGTCCATCCCAATTCTCCTTTAATGTCAGTTTCACCTCACTTCTGGATTTAACTCTTTATTTATGAGGAAATCTAGACAGGGCATCTGATTATTGATCAAGGTTATTGTTGAGTATACACCATCTAGCACTGGTATTTACACCTTCTAGTACTTTGCTGATAATTGGGACTAGATTGATTGGATGATAGTTAGATTAGACTTATGCTTTCTGTGAATTTTCCACATTCTCTAGTACAACGGCTAGAATTTTACCTGTATCCTTTGTTGTATCCAAGCTCTCTATTAATGTTTGTTGCTCCTCTCCATGCCTTGTGGAACATCAGGCAGCGACCTTTGGCATTTGCTCGATGCAGAACCCAGCACAGATGGAAAGCATGCAAGAAACCAGCCAGATTCGAACCCGGGACCACACACCTCGGTCTAGTGTGCATGCCACTACACCACTATTCTATTTTTATAAATGGATTGAGTCAAAATGATTGAAGAATGGCTTCTGTGGTGGCGATCTCAGAAGAAGTCTGTGATTGGTCATCTACTTGGCACATCTCATCAAACAGCCTTGTCTCTAGTGCTGGAGTGCTGGCCTTTCCATTCTTGAAGTGGGGGGGGGGGACATTTGTGAGGCCTTCTCCTATTAGATGTTTAACTAGCTACCACCATTCATAATCAGATGTGGGACTGCAGAGCCACAATCTGATCTGCTAGTTGTGAGGTCACTCAGCTGTCCCTATTGCATGCTGTTTTGATATTAAGCACACATGGTCATCTGTTGCAGATTCACAAAGCTGAAGCATTTAAGTGCCTGGTCTGGCTCCTGGTATGCTCTTTTGCACTGAATTAAAATTGATCTTATGTCACAATAGTAATGTAGTTTAAGGGATACATCAAGCCATGGTATTACCACTTATGGTGCATCCATAGAGGCTACTGAATGCCGTGTTTTGAGATGCCTTGTTGATGAGTCTCCTTGGCCCTACACTCATCCTTGGAGCATCTGGACAGTAAAGACACCCATGACAGACTATTGTTTATTGACCACAGTTCTGCCTTCAATAATACTGTCACAAGCAAACTCATCACAAAACTCCAGACTTTCAGAGTCAATGCCTCCCCCTGCAACTGGATTCTTGACTTCCTGACCAACAGACCGCAATCAGTCAGGATAGGCAGCCATGATTATTCTAAACACTGGTGCTCCCAAAGGTTGCATCCTCAGCCCCCCCCCCCCCCCCCGGACTCAACTCCCTGTGTACTCCTGATGGCATGGCCAGATTCTGCTCTAACTCCATCTACAATCCACCTACTAGTTTGCAGGTGTTAATACCACAGTGTGCTGCATCTCAAATAACAATGTGTCAGAGTACAGGAAGGAGATGGAGTGCATAGTGACATGGTGTTATGGCGACAACCTTTCCCTCAATGTTAACAAAACAACAGAGCTGGTTATTGACTTTAGAAAGGGACAGGGGTGGGGGGAGCATGCACATGTTCCTGTCCACATCAATGGTGTTGCGGTCGAGAGGATTAAGGGCTTCAAATTCCTAGGCGTGAACATCACCAATAGCCTATCCTGGTCCAACCATGTTTATGTCACAGCCAAGAAAATTCACCAATGCCTCCACTTCATCAGGAGGTTAAAGAAATTTGGCATGTAGGCAATGGTGCTAAATTAAGACTCTTTCACATTCATTTACGAAAACAGCTTAATTTCTACTGTTGATGTCTTTTCCCTTTCGGGGTGGATGGGGTTCTGTTAAAGACCTTCTCCTAGAGTTACATTTAGACTTCAGTTCTTGGTAGTGCTGGAGCCTTCTCTCAGGGACTCATGACTGGCCATTTTTTAATATCCCCGGGACACGGCCTAGAAGCCAAGTGTGGCTTTGGGGTTTCGAGGTTTCATTGCCCTGTGGACGGGCTGATTGTAAGCCAGTGTCACCGACAGAAGCTTCACGGGACAGAATGGAACATCTGGAACAGTGGATCAGCTGTTGGAGGCTGGGTACTCTTTCTCTCTCTCAGTGGTGGGGAGGAGATTGTTGCCGACTTTCCGATCACAGAACTCGGAAAAATGGTGTTACAGACTTTTAACACCATAAACAGAGATTTGTTTTGTTTTGTCTCCCCCTCTCACTATGAAAGGGGTCACTTCTTTTTCCCTTTGTTAGGGAGAGAGAGAGAGAAAGAAAAAGAGAGAATCTGTGGCATGTCGAATTGTCGGCTAAGCGATGAGTTTGTTGTACTGCAGATCATGGTCTTTACTGGAGGCTTTGCTATTGCATGCTTGGTGGGTGGAGGCTGCTGATGCTTTATTGAGGAAGTGGGTGTGGCTGGGGGAGGGTTGTTGCTTTGCTACTGCTTGTGTGTGTGGGGAGGGGAGTAGGGGAGCTTTGGGGTTCTAACGTTTTTACTGTCATTTATTCTTTGGGGCATTCTTCTGTTTTCATGGATGTCTGCAAAGAAAAAAGAATTTCAGGATGCATGTTGATTCCATTTCTCTGATATTAAATGGAACAACTGAACTCATGTACCCATTGACCCTTACCAATTTTTATAAATGCACCAAAAAAAGCATTTTGTCTGGATGTATAATGGCTTTGTGTAGCAACTGCTCTGCACGTGACCACAAGAAACTGAAGAGTTATGGACACTGTTCAGCACATCATGGGAATCAGCCCACTCTCTATGGACTCTGTCTGTGCTTCTCACTGCCTCAGTAAGGTGGCCAGCATAGTCAAAAACCTCTCTCTTCTTCCCTCTCCCATCAGCCAGAACATACAAAAGCCTGAAAGCACTTACCACCAGACTAAAGGGCAGCTTCTATCCCACTGCTATCAGAGCCTTGAACTCTTGTATAATAAGATTGACTCTTGGCCTCACATTATGAACTTGCACTGCATGTTTTGGGTAATGTATACATTTCATTCTGCATTGTTATTGTTTTACCCAATTTCAGCTCAATGCACTATGTAATGATTTGATCTTTATGAACAGTATGCAAGACAGACTTTTCATTATATCTTGGTACATATGATACTAATAAACTATTATCAATCCCACTTCTTTTCTGAGTCTTTCCCAATTACCTTGATTGTGGTTATTTAGAATTTATTATTTCTAACCTTTTAAAATGTGTGCCAAGAATGGTGAGATTTCAGTTGATGATTTATTCATCTTAATTGACAGTCAAATCTGTAGAAAGAAGAAAACATGAGATAGCTGTCAGCAGATGCAGAATTTTTCACAGTGTCCTTGTCAGAGTCTTTTAACCCAACAACAGTAGTAATATTATTCTTCTGGGTTTTTCAGTCAACTAAGCTAAATGACTGTGATGACAAATCACCCAAATCAAATCTCAGCTCCACTATTTTACGGTCTAATTTTCCAGCTGGTCCAGATAATGCAGCCAGCTTTGATAGAATCACAATCAGGTTTAATATCACTGGCATACATTATGAAATTTTTGTTTTGCAGCAGCAGTATATTGCAATACATAATAATAAAAGCTGTAAATTACAATAACAAATATATATTAACAATTAAATAAATAGTGCAAAAAGAGAGGAAAAATAGTGAGGCAGTGCTAATGGATTCATTGTCCATTCAGAAATCTGATGGCGGAGGAGAAGAATCTGTTCCTGAAACATTGACTGTGTGTCGTCAAGCTCCTGTACCACGCCCCTGATGGTAGCAATGTGAAGAGGGCATGTCCTGGGTGATGGGGGTTCTTAATGATGGATGCTTGAGGAATTGCCTTTTTGAGGAAGGCATCCTCGATGCTGGGGAGACTAGTGTACACGATGGAGCTGGCTGAGCTTGTTACTTTCTGCAGCTTTTGTCAATCCTGTGCAGTGGCCAGACAGTGATTCAATCAGTTAAAATAATGTCCATGGTACACCTTCAGAACTTTTCTAGATTCTTTGATGGCATTCCAAGTCTCCTCAAACTCCTAATGAAATATAGCTGCTGTTGTGCCTTCTTGGTAATTGCATCAATATTTTGGGCCCAGGATAGATTTTCAGAGATGTTGACACCCAGGAACTTGAAACTGCTCACCCTTTCCACAGCTGATGCCTTGATGAGGACTTTTAGGTGCTCTCTTGACTTTCTCTTCCTGAAGTAATTCCTTGGTCTTACTAACGTTGAGAAAAAGGTTGTTGCTGTGACACCACTCAACTAGCTGATCTATCACACTCATGTATGCCTCCTCGTCACCATCTGAAATTCTGCCATCAATAATTGTGGCATTGACAAATTTGTAGATGCCGTTTGAGCTCAGCCTAGCCACACACTCATGGGTGTAGAGAGAGTAGAGCAGTAAGCTAAGCTTGCATCTTTGAGGCATGCCAGTGTTGATTATCAGTCAGAATCCACTCTGAAGTCAGGGATCCAGTTGCAGAGGGAGGTACAGAAGCCCAAGTTTTGGAGCTTGTTGATTAGAGCTGAGGATGTGATGATGTTGAATGATGAGTTGTAGTCATTAGTCTGCAGCCTAATGTAGATATTAGAATTGTCCAGATAATCCAAGGCTGAGTGGAGAACCAGTGTGATTGCATTCACTGTAGATTTATTGTGGCAACAGGCAATCAGTCCGTTATTGCTTAAGCAAGAGTTGATTCCAGCCATGACCAACCTCTCAAAGTACTTCATTCCAATGGATGTGAATGCGGTATTCATTGAGGCAGCTCACCCTGCACTTCTTGGGCACTGGTATTATTGTACTTTCAAAGCAGCTGATGAATCCAAAGGAATGACAGAGACCCATACAGTTTGGCACCAGCAGCATTGCAGGAGTTTCCAGTCAGAGTCAAACTCAACATATGACTGCCTTAGGATTTTTCATTCAGGTTTATTCCTGAAGCCTTCTCCATAAGTGAGGATAGCTGCAAGGCAGCAGACACTTAAGATCAGAGTGGTCCTTCTCCTAGATGAGCTGTCAGCCTTGGCTAGTGAAGCCAAACCAACTGGTTTTGAAGTGTGAGTAACTCACCTTTGCCCCTTCTGTTGTCGGTAGAAACGGTTCTGCTTGCCTTACTAGTTAAACCACATGTGAAGGCCAAGAGCTAGACTTGGTTATCAGAGGCTATTTGAGACACACACCATTGGGAGCATTTAATCGGTAGTGGGATTTTATCCTCACTGCCTACCATGGCTAAGACAACCATAAGGAACCTCAGAAGACCTCCAGCCCTCAGCAGACTGGTTTATCCACAGCTTTTGGTTTGGGTATGTCCAGTATGTTCACGTTGAGTTAATCATAAAGCATACTCCACCTCCTCTAACTTTAAAAGACTCAACTTTATGGAGAATGGTGAAGTCATCGGGCTACAGTTCTGCGCAGGAAATGGCACCTTGGAGTCATGTTTTCATGAAGCAAAGTACACAGCAGTCTCTGATGTCCTCTGGTGCTGCAATCATGCTCTGAAGTCTTCTATTTTACTTCCAGAGGCTGAACATTTGCCAGCAGGAGAGTTTGGGAGTGGGGGTTGGAAGCCGCTGCATTTCAATCGTACCTGTAGACCAACATGCCAGCCCCACTTGTATTTTTGTAAAGGGGACTGCACTCGCAACCCGAATCTGCCATTCGGGGTCCACTGAATTTTAGTATCTACAGATTTTTTAAACATTTCAAAATGATGCTGCTTACCCATGGTTGTGACTGTGAATTTCAGCTGTAATACTCTGAAGTGGGAATATTTAATCATTCCCATCGGAGCTGCATGCAAAGTGTTACCACTTTTCAGCGGCATCTTAAATGCCTTTCTCGCTGTCCACCACACCCCCAGTTTTGGTGTCATCACTTGCTTGCTGATCCAGTTTACCACATTATAACCCAAATTGTTGACATAAATGATAAACGTCCCTGTGGCGCACCACTAGTCACAGGCCTCCAGTCAGAGAAGCCAATGTCAAATCCAATTTACTACCTCATCCTTCATGGCTGAAAAATGGCAGAAGGAATTTAATTCAGAGAAGTGTGAGGTGTTGCAGTTTGGGAGGACCAACCAGGGTAGGTCTTACACAATGAATGATAAGGCACCAAAGAGTGTGGTAGAACAGAGGTATCTGGGAGTACAGATTCATAATTCTTTGAAAGTAGAGTCACAGGTAGGCAGGGTCATAAAGAGAGCTTTTGGCACATTGGCCTTTATAAATTAAAGTCTTGAGTATAGGAGCTGGAATGTTACGTTAAAGTTGTATAAGACATTGGTGAGGCCAAATCTGTACTATTGTACACAGTTATGGCCACCTACCGACAGGAAAGATATCAATGAGATGAAATAGTACAGTGAAAATTTACAAGGATGTTGCTGGAACTTGAGGACCTGAGCTCTTAGGAAAGATTGAATAGGCTAAGACTTTGTTCCCTGGAGTGTAGGAGAATGAGGGGAGATTTGATAGAGGTATACAAAATCATGAGGGTATAGATAGGGTAAATGCAAGTATGCTTTTTCCACTGAGGCTGGATGAGACTAGAACAGGAGGGCAGAAGTTAAGGGTGAAAGGACCATTAGCTTCTTCCTCCTGTAATCAATAATTAGCTCTTTGATTTTGCTGATGTTGAATGAGAGGTTGTTACAGCAATACTCAGCCAGATTTTCAGTTCCTCTCCAATATGCCAATTTGTCACCACCTTCAATTTGGTCAATAACAGTTCTGTTGTACTTAGCCACACAATCGTAAGTATAAAGTGAGTCGAGCAAATGGCTAAGCACATAGCCCTGTGATGCACCTATGCTGATGGTAATTGTGGAGGAGATGTTCCCAATCCATACTAATTGGGATCTGCCAGTGAGGAAATTGAGGATCCAGTTGCACTTTTCAACAGTCAGTCTGCTTTCATTCAGTCAAGACAGTGAACATCAGTGAAATCTGATCCTCATGATGTCTGGTCGTTCATCCCCAATGGCTAAATCTTTGGCTTTCTTAAATTGGACAATGGAGAGGGATGGGAAGAAATTCTGCTGGTAGCAGTTTGAAGTTGGGGAGAGCCAGCTCTTCCTTCATATTAAGTAGTGCCAGAAAGCGGCTTGCCTCCTTCCCAAAGCACTCTTGCTTCCTAACTCCTGTCCAGGCAAAACTGAAAACCCACCATAAAATGAGTAAAACAGCTTAAATTATTCACTTCTGGCCTCATTACAATATTTAAATCCCCAACAGTCTTCATTAATTACTTAAGTAGGTGGTTTAGAATTACATTCCAATGTTTTAAGAATTTTAACATGATTCTTGGAGCAATTTTTTGGCTGCTATAATTAAGTCCAATGCAACTATTTATAAAACAGAAACCCAAATGCTTTTTAAAAAAGTCATTTTTCAATGTATCCTATCGTTTGTAATGATTTGTTTATGTGAATGCCAAATCCAGATGATAGGACCTCCAGCAATACTTCAGTTTACATTACCCTACTGAAGTGAGAGTCTGGATTTTGTCCTTGGGTTTTAATGGGACTCATGCTCCTGATAAGAGTTACACCACTGAACCAAATCCAGAATTCACATCTTCATGACTGAAGAGAGGTTATTATCTTGTCAGCTGTTTTTAATCATTAAAACCTCACTGGCAGCAGGAAGCTAGTGAGTAATATCCTGCGTGTGCATTTCATTATGCACACATCACGGAACACTGCCTTTGGTAACTACGCAATAATGTCAGGAAGCAATGAAAGCATAATTCCCATTTACTGTACATTGCTATTAAAAATAGATCCAATTATATCCTCATTTATCTACTTAGACAGCCTGCACGTATATTAGATTTGTAAGGGCTTCTCTATGTTTTCTCTTTAAGAGAGGCCAAAAAAAACTGCCACAAAACACTATGTTCATGTTGGGGGGGTGGGTGGGGGGAAGGAATAATCCCTTCAACATCAACCTGGGTTTCAGCACCTAAGTTACAGAGAAAGGTTGAACAAGTTAGGTCTTTATTCTTTGGAGCGTAGAAAGTTGAGGGGGTCTTGATAGAGGTATTTAAAATTATGAAGGGGATAGATAGAGTTGACGTGGATAGGCTTTTTCCATTGAGAGTAGGGGAGATTCAATCAAGAGGACATGAGTTGAGAGTTGGGGGCAAAAGTTTTGGGGGTAACACGAGGGGGAATTTCTTTACTCAGAGAGTGGTAGCTGTGTGGAATGAGCTTCCAGTAGAAGTGATAGAGGCAGCTTCGGTATTGTCATTTAAAGTAAAATTGGATAGGTATATGGACAGGAAAGGAATGGAGGGTTATGGGCTGAGTGCAGGTCGGTGGGACTAGGTGAGAGTAAGCATTCAGCACGGACTAGAAGGGCCGAGATGGCCTGTTTCCGTGCTGTAATTGTTAAATGGTTATAAAACAAATTCCATATTGAAAGCTCTTTAAATAAGCTTGCAATTTATACTTGTAGGATCTACCATTTCAGAGAAAGTTCAAATAATGAATGGAACATACAGTAAGTATGAGAGTACTCCTGCAATTCCACTCATCCATGACTGATCAAAACCCTAACTGCACTAACCCACCTTAGTTCTATGTCCTGCAATACACTAGTTAGCAAAAACCTATCAAACTAGAATAAATTTCTGGGGGAGAGTGTTTCTGAATTCCATTACTCTTTTCTGTGAGGAAGGAGTTCCTGACATTGTTTTTTTTTCCTGGATATACTCACCAAAGGAAATATATCATAGAGTCAGAGAGCACTACAGCACAGAAACAGACCTTTGGCCCATCTAGTCTGGGTTGACATGTAATCCTGCCTAGTCCTATTGACCTGCACCTGGGCCTATAGTCATCTATATCTTACCCATCCATGTACTTTTCCAAACTTCCCTCAAATGTTGTAATGAAACCCACATCCACCACTTCTGCTGGCAGCTCGTTCCACACATGCATCATCCTCTGAGTGAAGAGGTTTCCTTAAATATTTCACCTACCATACCTAATCTCTGACCTCTAGTTCTGGTCTCACTCAACCTCAGTGGAAAAAGTCTGTTTGGCCCTATCTATACCCCTTCTAATTTTTTTATGCCTCCCAAATCTTTCTTCATTCTCCTGTGCTCCAGCGAATATAGTCCAAATCTATTCAGCGTTTCCCTATAATGCAACACTTCACATGCATCTGCATTATATTCCATCTGCTATTGTTCAGCCCATTTTTCCAACTGGTCCTGATCCTACAGCAAGCTTTGATAAACTTTCTTGTTGTCCACTACATCCCCAATCTTCCAAAAATTTACTGATCTGGTTTACCACATTATGATCCAAATCAATAATATAGATGACGACAATGGACTCAGCACCACTCCTGGCAGCACTCCACTAGTCACAGGCTTCCATTCAGTGAAGCAACTATCTACTGGCCTCTGCCACTTAGCCAATGTTGAATCCAGTTGACTGCTTCATGCTGAATGCTAATCAAATGAGCCTTCTTGGCCAACCTCCCAAGCGAGACATTGTCAAAGGTCTTGCTAGCATTTATGGAGACAACAACCACTGTCTTTCCTTCATCACCTTTTCTGGTAACCTCCTCGAAAAACTCTAATTGGTTAGACTCAAGCTACCATGCATGAAGCCATGCTGATTATCCTTAATCAAATCCTGTCTCTTCAAATATTAAAAATTCAGTCCCTTAGAATAACTTGCAATAACTTACCCACTATGAATTGTCGGCTTATTCTTAGAGGCTTTCTTGAACAACAGAACAACATGAACTATCCTTCAGTCCATTGGCGCCTCACCCATGGCTAAAGGCATTTTAATTACCCCTACCAAGACCTTTGTCATTCCCGCTCTAGCATTCCACAAGATCCGAACGGATACCTTGTCCGGCCCTGAGAAATAATACATCCTCATTTTCTTCAAGGCAGCAGCCATCTTTTCTTCTGTAATCCTAATAATCTCACCGCTGCTTTGCCTCAGTTCTATAGATGGGTGTATCCATCACTTAAAGGACTCTTCATATCATGTTCTCAATACTTATGGCTTATTTAATTATTATTATTATTATTTATTTTGTATTTGCACAGTTGTCTTTTGCACATTTGCTTGTCCTGTTGGGTGCGGTCTTTCATTGATTCTATTATGTTTCTTGGATTTACTGAGTCTACTCACAAGAAAATGAATCTCAGGGTTGTAGATGGTGAGGGTGGAATACAGTGTGGTACAAGTGGCAAAGAAGGGGTGCCAGGGATGGGGGGGGGTGGGGGGGGGTGGCATTGGTGCAGACATGCCCAGCTCTGAGATACCAAGTAAGGTCATTTGATTCTAAACAATTGGTTTATTAATCATTACACAACATCTCTCTGGTGCTTTCTACTCCCTCCCCTCTCCCTGCCCCATTCCCAGTCTCTATCCACAATAGAGATCCATATCAGAATCAGGTTTATCATCACCAGCATGTGTCGTGAAATCTGTTAACTGAGCAGTTCAATGCAATACATAATATAGAAGAAGAAAAAAAAACAAATAAATAAATTAGAATATATGTATATTGAATAAATTAAAACTAATGCAAAAACATAAATATATATTTAAAAAGTGAGGTAGTGTTCACAGGTTCAATGTCCATTTAGGAATCAGATAGCAGAGGGGAAGAAGCTGTTCCTGAATCGCTGAGTTTGTGCCTTCAGGCTTCTGTAACTCCTATCTGATGATAACAGTGAGAAAAGGGCATGCCCTAGTTGCTAGAGGTCCTTAATAATGGACACTGCCTTTCTGAGACACCTCCCCTAAAGATGTCCTGGGTACTTTGTAGGCTAGTGCCCAAGATGGAGCCGGCTAAATTTACAAACCTTTGCAGCTTCTTTCAGTACTGTGCAGTAGGCCCTCCGATACCAGATAGTGATGCAGCTTGTCAGAATGCTCTCCAGGGTACATCTATAGAGGTTTTTGAGTGTTTTTGTTGACATACCAAATCTTTTCAAACTCCTAATGAAGTATAGTTGCTGTCTTGCCTTCTTTATAACTACATCGATATGTTGGGACCAGGTTAGGTCCTCAGAGATCTTGACACCCAGGAACTTGAAACTGCTCACTCTCTCCACTCCTGATCCCTCTATGAGGATTGGTAAGTGTTCCTTCATCTTACCCATCCTGAAGTCCACAATCAGATCTTTCATCTTACTGATGTTGAGTGCAAGATTGTTGCTGCAACACCACTCTACTAGTTGATATATCTCACTCCTGTACACCCTCTCATCACCACCTGAGATTCTACCAACAATGATTAGGCACCCAAGCTATAAAAATGTGCCTAAAACTTTTACACAGGTCTGTATGTACTTTGATAATAAAATTACTGTGAACTTTGAATACAGATGCAAAAAGTCAATTTTAGATCTTCCCCATCTTTTTTGGCTCCATGCTCAGATGACCATGCTTATCTTCAAGTAGACCAATTTTGTCCCTTACTATCCATTTGATCTTAATGTATCTGTAAAAGCCTTAGGGATTCCCCTTCTTCTTGTCTGTCAGAGAAACTTCATACCTTCATTTAGCAATTCTGATTTCCCTCTTAATTGTTCGCTTGAATTTCTTATACTCCTCAAATGCCTCATTTTTTTCCCTTGCTGCCTCCTCCTGTCACCCTTGCCTCTTATTCCAGCAAGAACACACAAACTCTGCACACTCAATGTTTCACTTTTGAAAGCCTCCCGCATACTAATATCACTTTGCCAGGAACAACCTATTGCAATCCACAACTGACAGAATGGCCTTTCTCCAATTTAGAATCTCAACCCAAGACCCGCCTATCCTCCTCCATAATTATCTTGAAACCAATAGATTTCTGATCACTAGATCCAAAGTGTCCCCTACACACTCTCCTGTAACCTGGCCAAAGGATTTCCCCTACACACACTCCTGTCACCTGGCCAAAGGGTTTCGCTACACACACTCCAGTCCCCTGGCCAAAGGGTTTCCCCTACACACACTCCAGTCCCCAGACCAAAGGGTTTCCACTACACACACTCCAGTCACCTGGCCAAAGGGTTTCCACTACACACACTCCAGTCCCCTGGCCAGAGGGTTTCCCCTACACACACTCCAGTCCCCAGACCAAAGGGTTTCCACTACACACACTCCAGTCACCTGGCCAAAGGGTTTCCCCTACACACACTCCAGTCCTCTGGCCAAAGGGTTTCCCCTACACACACTCCAGTCCCCTGGCCAAAGGGTTTCCCCTACACACACTCCAGTCACCTGGCCAAAGGGTTTCCACTACACACACTCCAGTCCCCTGGCCAAAGGGTTTCCCCTACACACACTCCAGTCCCCTGGCCAAAGGGTTTCCCCTACACACACTCCAGTCACCTGGCAAAAGGGTTTCCCCTACACACACTCCAGTCCCCAGGCCAAAGGGTTTCCCTACATACACTCCAGTCACCTGGCCAAAGGGTTTCCCCTACACACACTCCAGTCACCTGGCCAAAGTGTCCCCTACACACACTCCAGTCCCTTGACCAAAGGGTTTCCCTACACACACTCCAGTCACCTGGCCAAAGTGTCCCCTACACACACTCCAGTCACCTGGCCAAAGTGTCCCCTACACACACTCCTGTCACCTGGCCAAAGGGTTTCCCTACACACACTCCAGTCACCTGGCCAAAGGGTTTCCCATACACACACTCCAGTCACCTGGCCAAAGTGTCCCCTACACACACTCCAGTCCCCTGTCCAAAGTGTCCCCTACACACACTCCAGTCACCTGGCCAAAGGGTTTCCCCTACACACACTCCAGTCCCCTTGCCAGAGGGTTTCCCCTACACACACTCCAGTCACCTTGCCAAAGGGTTGTTTCCCTACACACACTCCTGTCACCTGGCCAAAGGGTTTCCCCTACACACACTCGAGTCCCCTGGCCAAAGGGTTCCCCTACACACACTCTAGTCCCCTGGCCAATGTGTCCCCTACACACACTCCAGTCACCTGGCCAAAGTGTCCCCTACACACACTCCAGTCACCTGGCCAATGTGTCCCCTACACACACTCCAGTCATCTGGCCAAAGTGTCCCCTACACACACTCTAGTCCCCTGGCCAATGTGTCCCCTACACACACTCTAGTCCCCTGGCCAATGTGTCCCCTACACACACTCCAGTCCCCTGGCCAATGTGTCCCCTACACACACTCCAGTCACCTTGCCAAAGGGTTGTTTCCCTACACACACTCCTGTCACCTGGCCAGAGGGTTTCCCCTACACACACTCCTGTCACCTGGCCAAAGGGTTTCCCCTACACACACTCCAGTCCACTGGCCAAAGTGTCCCCTACACACACTCCAGTCACCTGGCCAAAGGGTTTCCCCTACACACACTCCAGTCCCCTTGCCAGAGGGATTCCCCTACACACACTCCAGTCCCCTTGCCAGAGGGTTTCCCCTACACACACTCCAGTCACCTTGCCAAAGGGTTGTTTCCCTACACACACTCCTGTCACCTGGCCAAAGGGTTTCCCTACACACACTCCAGTCACCTTGCCAAAGGGATTCCACTACACACACTCCAGTCACCTTGCCAAAGGGTTGTTTCCCTACACACACTCCTGTCACCTGGCCAAAGGGTTTCCCTACACACACTCCAGTCACCTTGCCAAAGGGATTCCACTACACACACTCCAGTCACCTTGCCAAAGGGTTGTTTCCCTACACACACTCCTGTCACCTGGCCAAAGGGTTTCCCTACACACACTCCAGTCACCTTGCCAAAGGGATTCCACTACACACACTCCAGTCACCTTGCCAAAGGGTTGTTTCCCTACACACACTCCTGTCACCTGGCCAAAGGGTTTCCCTACACACACTCCAGTCACCTTGCCAAAGGGATTCCACTACACACACTCCAGTCACCTTGCCAAAGGGTTGTTTCCCTACACACACTCCTGTCACCTGGCCAAAGGGTTTCCCCTACACACACTCCAGTCACCTTGCCAAAGGGATTCCACTACACACACTCCAGTCCCTTGATCAAAGGGTTTCCCTACACACACTCCAGTCACCTGGCCAAAGGGTTTCCCCTACACACACTCCAGTCACCTGGCCAAAGTGTCCCCTACACACACTCCAGTCACCTGGCCAAAGGGTTTCCCCTACACACACTCCAGTCCCCTTGCCAGAGGGTTTCCCCTACACACACTCCAGTCACCTTGCCAAAGGGTTGTTTCCCTACACACACTCCTGTCACCTGGCCAAAGGGTTTCCACTACACACACTCTAGTCCCCTGGCCAATGTGTCCCCTACACACACTCCAGTCACCTGGCCAAAGTGTCCCCTACACACACTCCAGTCACCTGGCCAATGTGTCCCCTACACACACTCCAGTCACCTGGCCAATGTGTCCCCTACACACACTCTAGTCCCCTGGCCAATGTGTCCCCTACACACACTCTAGTCCCCTGGCCAATGTGTCCCCTACACACACTCCAGTCCCCTGTCCAAAGTGTCCCCTACACACACTCCAGTCACCTTGCCAAAGGGTTGTTTCCCTACACACACTCCTGTCACCTGGCCAGAGGGTTTCCCCTACACACACTCCAGTCCCCAGACCAAAGGGTTTCCCCTACACACACTCCAGTCCACTGGCCAAAGTTTCCCCTACACATACTCCAGTCACCTTGCCAAAGGGTTGTTTCCCTACACACACTCCAGTCACCTGGCCAATGTGTCCCCTACACACACTCCAGTCACCTGGCCAAAGGGTTTCCCCTACACACACTCCAGTCCCCTTGCCAGAGGGTTTCCACTACACACACTCGAGTCCCCTGGCCAAAGGGTTCCCCTACACACACTCTAGTCCCCTGGCCAATGTGTCCCCTACACACACTCTAGTCCCCTGGCCAATGTGTCCCCTACACACACTCCAGTCCCCTGTCCAAAGTGTCCCCTACACACACTCCAGTCACCTTGCCAAAGGGTTGTTTCCCTACACACACTCCTGTCACCTGGTCAGATGGTTTCCCCTACACACACACCTGTCACCTGGCCAAAGGGTTTCCCCTACACACACTCGAGTCCCCTGGCCAAAGGGTTCCCCTACACACACTCTAGTCCCCTGGCCAATGTGTCCCCTACACACACTCTAGTCCCCTGGCCAATGTGTCCCCTACACACACTCCAGTCCCCTGTCCAAAGTGTCCCCTACACACACTCCAGTCACCTTGCCAAAGGGTTGTTTCCCTACACACACTCCTGTCACCTGGTCAGATGGTTTCCCCTACACACACACCTGTCACCTGGCCAGAGGGTTTCCCCTACACACACTCCAGTCACCTTGCCAAAGGGTTGTTTCCCTACACACACTCCTGTCACCTGGTCAGATGGTTTCCCCTACACACACACCTGTCACCTGGTCAGATGGTTTCCCCTACACACACACCTGTCACCTGGCCAGATGGTTTCCCCTACACACACTCCTGTCACCTGGTCAGATGGTTTCCCCTACACACACACCTGTCACCTGGCCAGAGGGTTTCCCCTACACACACTCCTGTCACCTGGTCAGATGGTTTCCCCTACACACACTCCTGTCACCTGGTCAGATGGTTTCCCCTACACACACACCTGTCACCTGGCCAGAGGGTTTCCCCTACACACACTCCAGTCACCTGGCCAAAGGGTTTCCCCTACACACACTCCAGTCCACTGGCCAAAGTTTCCCCTACACACACTCCAGTCACCTTGCCAAAGGGTTGTTTCTCTACACACACTCCAGTCACCTGGCCAATGTGTCCCCTACACACACTCCAGTCACCTGGCCAAAGGGTTTCCACTACACACACTCCTGTCACCTGGCCAGAGGGTTTCCCCTACACACACTCTAGTCCCCTGACCAAAGTGTCCCCAACACACACTCTAGTCCCCTGGCCAATGTGTCCCCTACACACACTCCAGTCACCTGGCCAAAGTGTCCCCTACACACACTCTAGTCCCCTGGCCAATGTGTCCCCTACACACACTCTAGTCCCCTGGCCAATGTGTCCCCTACACACACTCCAGTCCCCTGTCCAAAGTGTCCCCTACACACACTCCTGTCACCTGGCCAAAGGGTTTCCCCTACACACACTCCAGTCACCTTGCTGGAGGGTTTCCCCTACACATACTCCAGTCCCCTGTCCAAAGTGTCCCCTACACACACTCCTGTCACCTGGCCAAAGGGTTTCCCCTACACACACTCCATTCACCTTGCCAGAGGGTTTCCCCTACACACACTCCAGTCCCCTGTCCAAAGTGTCCCCTACACACACTCCAGTCACCTTGCCAGAGGGTTTCCCCTACACACACTCCTGTCACCTGGCCAAAGGGTTTTCCCTACACACACTCCAGTCCACTGGCCAAAGTTTCCCCTACACACACTCCAGTCACCTTGCCAAAGGGTTGTTTCCCTACACACACTCCAGTCACCTGGCCAAAGGGTTTCCCCTACACACACTCCAGTCCCCTTGCCAGAGGGTTTCCCCTACACACACTCCAGTCACCTTGCCAAAGGGTTGTTTCCCTACACACACTCCTGTCACCTGGCCAAAGGGTTTCCACTACACACACTCGAGTCCCCTGGCCAAAGGGTTCCCCTACACACACTCTAGTCCCCTGGCCAATGTGTCCCCTACACACACTCCAGTCACCTGGCCAAAGTGTCCCCTACACACACTCCAGTCACCTGGCCAATGTGTCCCCTACACACACTCCAGTCACCTGGCCAAAGTGTCCCCTACACACACTCTAGTCCCCTGGCCAATGTGTCCCCTACACACACTCTAGTCCCCTGGCCAATGTGTCCCCTACACACACTCCAGTCCCCTGGCCAATGTGTCCCCTACACACACTCCAGTCACCTGGCCAAAGTGTCCCCTACACACACTCTAGTCCCCTGGCCAATGTGTCCCCTACACACACTCCAGTCCCCTGTCCAAAGTGTCCCCTACACACACTCCAGTCACCTGGCCAAAGTGTCCCCTACACACACTCCAGTCACCTGGCCAAAGGGTTTCCCCTACACACACTCCAGTCACCTTGCCAGAGGGTTGTTTCCCTACACACACTCCTGTCACCTGGCCAAAGGGTTTCCCCTACACACACTCTAGTCCCCTGGCCAATGTGTCCCCTACACACACTCCAGTCCCCTGTCCAAAGTGTCCCCTACACACACTCCAGTCACCTTGCCAAAGGGTTGTTTCCCTACACACACTCCTGTCACCTGGCCAGAGGGTTTCCCCTACACACACTCTAGTCCCCTGGCCAATGTGTCCCCTACACACACTCCAGTCACCTGGCCAAAGTGTCCCCTACACACACTCTAGTCCCCTGGCCAATGTGTCCCCTACACACACTCTAGTCCCCTGGCCAATGTGTCCCCTACACACACTCCAGTCACCTTGCCAGAGGGTTTCCCCTACACACACTCCATTCACCTTGCCAGAGGGTTTCCCCTACGCACACTCCAGTCCCCTGTCCAAAGTGTCCCCTACACAAACTCCTGTCACCTGGCCAAAGGGTTTCCCCTACACACACTCCAGTCCACTGGCCAAAGTTTCCCCTACACACACTCCAGTCACCTTGCCAAAGGGTTGTTTCCCTACACACACTCCAGTCACCTGTCCAATGTGTCCCCTACACACACTCCAGTCACCTGGCCAAAGTGTCCCCTACGCACACTCCAGTCCCCTGTCCAAAGTGTCCCCTACACACACTCCAGTCACCTGGCCAAAGGGTTTCCCCTACACACACTCCAGTCACCTGGCCAAAGTGTCCCCCACACACACTCCTGTCACCTGGCCAAAGGGTTTCCCTACACACACTCCTGTCACCTGGCCAAAGGGTTGTTTCCCTACACACACTCCTGTCACCTGGCCAGAGGGTTTCCCCTACACACACTCCTGTCACCTGGCCAGAGGGTTCCCCTACACACACTCCTGTCACCTGGCCTGTCTCATTACTTAATAAGCGAAAGAATCACACTTTCTCTAGTTGTGATTAAGAAGACTTCCCTGAACGCATTTGTCAAGCTCTGTCCCATGCAGTCATTTTACAATATAGGAGAACCAGTCAATAAATGGAAAGATAAAATCAATTACCATCATGAACTTGCTCTTCTTGCAACTGTCTCCTATCTCTTAACAAATGTGCTCCTCTAAATCCCATTTTCACTGACTAGTAATACCACCCCCCCCCCCCTTTAAACCCTCCTGCTCTCTCATGTTAAAAACAACAGAACCCTGGAGCATGTGTGCCTAGACTGCTCCTCCTGCAGCCAAATCTCACTAATGGCTACAATATAATCATAATTCCACATGCTAATTCATGTTCCGAGATCATCTTCCCTGCCTACAATATAATTTGCATTGAAATAGATGCAACTCAGAACATTAGTCCCACCATGTTCAAATTTTTGCTCCTGTCTTTGTTTGTAGGATTAACTTTACTTTTCCAGAATCATTCCGCAAGCTGCCCTGGTACCCCGGTTCCTATTTCTCGTGCTGCCTATGTTTTCTTGATCCAACCAGAGAACTATGAAGATGAATCATTATGTATATTCCACCTGGGTTAGATAGCTTTTCAGTGCTGTTTGGCCCTCTTCCTATTCTTCCTTGATAGATTTCTCCTCACTAAGCTACCTATGATAAAATAATGGCAATATTCCTCCAAGTAAAGATAAAGTTAGGATTGAAGAGTATGATGGCTATTCACTTCTAAGCCAATAGTTTTCTTTCTTGGTTGTTTGTTAGTCTTGCTTTCTAAACACAGCAGTTGCCACTTGCCAGATATGAGTATACTTCTAACAGATACTGCTTTGTTTAACTTCTGGTTGTAAATGAGTCAGTCTTCAGTTCTTAAAATGTAAATGAAAAGCAGTAATCAGCTTTGCAAATAAGCTCTATATTTATGGCAATGGGTCCTCTCTCTGTAGAAAGTCACAATGCCTGATTTATTGCTTCTCAGGGGTGCATTATATGTCAAAGGGTTATTTAATTTGGCTTGCTTCAAAATAGACAAGATGACTAAGTTACTTAATTCAAGGAAGCTTGCAGACCAGAAGTATAATATCATTTAGATGATCAAATAACTGATCTATTAATGTTGGAAGTTTTATGTACTCAAGGAAGTTAGCTTCACACCGTTAATTGTGAACTATGAACATTAATCTGAGAACTATGCCTTTAGGCCGTTTGTGTAAAAAGGCCTTCTGAGGAAATATATGCATATGAAGTCATCCAAGTGGGAGAGAAAAGGGTAGACAGCAGTTCAGGCTTATTAAGAATGGGGTAAAGTAACATCAAGAAGCATTGGAAATCACAGAGTGAAATAGAGACCATTCCTCTGGGTTCAGTTTTCGTAATGGATGATTTCTTTGTATGCATCTTTGGTAAGTCTTTTAGTTTATAGGAATTGTACCTGAGTTTTGGAAATCCCTTGTGCTTTGTCCTTTGTGTTTTAGAAATGGTTTGTAATTTGGAAATGTTTAATATAGAAATCTTCTGTAAGTTTTAAATGTGTATTACGAATGTGTATTAAGAATCAGAAATATGAGATAATACCCTGAGTGCTCCTCAAAATGAACATGATGAATATTTTATTCTTCAGGTCAGAGACTGGAAAGATGAAGGACCATAGTTAGTAAAAAAATACAGAGACAAGTTCCTGTCCAAGGAGCCACTGCCAAGTACAAACTTCCTATCAAGTTTTTGGACCTTTGGTTACTCAGAGTTTGCAGGCAGAATCCGGCACTTCTCCAGCTGATGCTGAAGGAGTTCTGAAGTGACTTCTTCTTCAGAATGCCAAGACATTACAGGCCTTCTGGGCCAGGCATACTCCACAACATATTCAGCAATTTGAATTAATATTATTTCCCATAGCCTTGGTACCGCCTCCACACAAGTGTGAAAATCCATATCAAAGATATGTATGGATTTATAAGTAAGTAAATGATGCACACTGAGGACTCAGTACTGTATTGAGTAAAACAGTCAAAAGCCAGGGCTTAATAACAGCTTATATGACTGGAGAACAAATGGCCAAGGCAAACTGTGACCAAGTACATTCACCCCTTTATCTTAGTGAAAAACTCCGCACCATGTGTGGAATAGCTGTTAATCAACACCCAATACATGAATGATTTCAGGTCATTGAAGAAAGCACATGGTGGTTGTCACCAGGTGCGGACATGGCCTAAGGGTGGAGTGAGAGACACTGAAGCAATATTTCACAGACTTTAGTGCGAACAACGTTAAAGGAAAAAAAGAAAACAATAAACTCTGGGCCAAACGGGGCTGTTGACTAAAACACTCAAATGGAAACGAAGCCTACACTGCAGCTGAAAAGAACAACTGAGAACACAACGAATACCACTAGTCTTCAGTCAGTTGACTCGACAGTCCAATTTCTCAGGTAAGGCGGATGCAGATAACAAAGCGTAGCTATGCCCTGGATTCAAGTCTCAGCAAACACTACGATGGAACAAATGGAGTTAAATAGTATCACAATGAAATAATAATTAGCTGACAGGTGCATATTCACAAGCGCAATTGCTGAATCTGCTGTGCTGCCGAATCCGTGGTTGTGACAGCGCCCCCCTCTCTAAGCGCAGCCCCTGAGGCACCACAGACCTGTGTCCACTGGAAGTCCTGGATGAGGGACTAGTCCAAGATGTCCTTCAGTGATGCTGATAGACAAGTGCCATGGTGTGCAATGCCAAAATTGGAGCCAAAGACTTTCACGTAGAGACAGAAACAAAAGCTTAGACAGAGGTAGCTTGACCAAGTGACACCGTGAGACAAATCATTCTGAAAATGAGGACCCTCTCATTGGAGCTAATCCACCATCTGCTTCAAGAATAAAACTGACAGAATCTGAATTTATCAAAATAAACTTAAACATAAACTGAAAGCACCAGGAAACCGCATTACAAAGAGCAAGTCACTCAAGAAAAACACAACAAGCTCTAAAACTATTAATAACTGTTAAGCAACAACTAACCAATTCAAGTGCTCTAAAAAACCTCAAAGCCCAAAAGCTCTCTGATGTTCTGCACAGGGCTGAAGTCACAACAGGAACCCCTTCCTTATAGCTGGCACCTGATGGCCCAGGAAGACCCAAAAACTTGAGAGACCTGGAGAACTTGAGAGAGAGACCTGGGAACCCCAACAGACAGAGAAACTGGGGAACCCTGAGGGGCCTGGGAACCCCAACAGACTGAGAAACTGGGGAACCCTGAGGGGCCTGGGAACCCCAACAGACTGAGAAACCAGGGAATCCTGAAGGGCCTGGGAACCCCAACAGATAGATCAAGAAACCTCAGGCGGGGCCAAGAGGAAGGCTTGGGAGTCCAAAACGGGGAGGACATTGAAAAACCCTAAACACATTAAGCCTTGGAAACAATCAGAAAAAGAAAACCCTGGGAACATAGAAGAAAGTCTTTGGGAAACCTTGAAACCATGAAACTTGAAGCCTAGAGAAGGAACCTTTTCAAATCTTGTTCACAGTGTTTTATCCTTCACAAGTTTTTTTCCAGAGACAATTTGGATATACTCTCAGTTTTACAGATCAAAACAGCATAGGCAGGTTTCTTTCATCGCCAAGCTAGGTGGTTTTCTGTAGATCTGTTTAATTTGCTACATGAAAGTTCAGCTTTCCCAGTTAGTACCATGACTTTCATCAAGGGGTTAAAAATTTTTTTGATAGGGTTACTTGTATATTTGCACACTCCAGCCAGTAATCAGCTTTTGGAGTAGGGCTCTTCCAGAATTTACACTTTTGACTTGAATGATGATTTGTTGAATCAATTGATAAGCTTGCTTGAAGCGCTCATTTATTACGCAGACCTGAGTCACGGGACCACAAAGCTGGGAACCTGGGTAGTTGTGTCTTGAAAAGCTTGGAATGGATACCGGAGGAACTCAATGTAGACTAGAGAGGCTCAAATGTAGACTTGGGACTCTCGGAATGTACAGTCAGGATATGCACTCAGAATAAAAGGCACTGTCTCCTCAAGCCACCAATGTCAAAGCGTCTCTGTTCAAACTTCGCTGGGTCCATTACCTGGCAAGATCCTTGTGTCATGCTGGAGACAGAAACAAGAATTTATACATAGGAATTCCAACGGAATATTGTTGCCTCGATGAATCACTGACCAATGAATCGCATGGCCAAGGTCAACTGCTCTCTCTCCGCTGGGTCCATCTTTGTGTGGTTTGAGACTTGCCGTCACCAGGTGTGGACATGGCCCAAGTGCTGAGAAGAGACACTGAAGTGGGTTGATTTTTCACAGCCTTTAGTGCAAACAATGTAAAAGGGAAAAAAGAAAACAATAAACGCTAGGCCAAACAGAGCCGTTGACTACAACACTCAAATGGAAAATAAAGCCTAAACTGCAGCTGAAAGGAACAACTTAGAATACAACGAATACTGCTAATCTTCAGAGTCGTTGACTCAACAGTCCAATTTCTCAGGCAAGGTGGAATGCTGATAATGAAGTGTAGCTATGTCCAAGTCTCGACAAAATACTGCAACAAAATGAATGGAGTTAAATACTATCACCATTAAATAATAATTGGCTGACACGTGCATATTCACAAGCACAATTGCCGAATTTGATGCGCTGCCAAATCCGTGGCTGTGACAGTGGTAGCAGGATTACTGCTCATTCCTATACAAGGGCAATAAGATGCTGGCACAGGGTCCTCCTCTTCCCCTCCAAGGCAAGGATTACCAACCTTTTTTATGCCATGGACCAATACCATTAAGCAAGGGGTCTATGAATCCCAGTTTGGGAACCCCTACCCTAAAGGGAATGTAGGGTCAATAACAAAGTCATCAAACCAACTTTATTCCTTGGGTCAATTTCCTTCACAGTGTTGTTCTACACCAGTCCCTCAGCAGGGAAGATGTATTCAACAAACCAAACAAGTTCCCTGGAGATCACCTGCCTTTGAAAGAAAATTCACCCAAAATTGAGATACTAGACACTAGGTATAGGCCATGACCTTTAGCACCACCACCTTTCTTTGTGGAAGAAAGTCTTAGACCAAGGTACTCCTTCTGGGACAGAAGGAACATTCAGAGGTCCCATCGATATTATGGAGAAGGGTATGGCACAGAGCACACGCCTCAAGGCCCGCCTCGTCCTTCACTCTCTACATATACAACCGGAAAGGGTCCAACCCAAACGTCCACTCCCTCCCCGCAGCACGAGGAAAACAAAATGTAAAGAAGGGAGAGGCCAACGTTAATGTAATAAAAACTGCGCAACAGAATTTTAGTAACAACTTAACTGAAAATGCTCCACCTGACGAATAGGATTCAGGCATTTCCATTTGCCAAAGTTAGTATTTTTGAAAAAATTCAAAACCCTGTCGTTTTGATTCAGCAGCAGACATTACAACAAATGCTTCAAGGATTGTCTCATTAAAATGTATAAATCTGGCAAAGATCTGGCTTCTGGTCACTCCCACTTCTTGAAAGGTTGACAGAGACTAAACAATTAAAATTTAAAAATCTCTACTCTGTCATACTTCCTAGGTATGACAATTACCAATCAGGGTCATGGTTTAACCACTGATTTTAGACAAAATCTTGCTTGAGTAGGAGATCCAAAGACCTTAAAAGCCTTGTGATCAACCGTAGGCCTATTGAATTATGTTAGAGCTTTCATATCTATCTATATTCAATTGTTAAAACCATTATACAGCAGATAAATGAAAAGCCTATTGTTTTCACCCCAGAAGCTTACAAAGAATTACAAAAATTGATGAATGCAGCTCAGCAAGCATTAGATCTCCAGTCAAGAGACTTAACAAAATCTCTTGTTCTCCAAAAACTGCTGTAGCCATCTGCTGTAATGAGGGGGAAGAGACACAAGCCCCCATACACTTTGCCTCATATAATTTCACCTCAACAGACCATAAATTTACTGCCTTAGGATGCTGTCTTACTATAGTTTTCTGTATATTTATTGCAGTAAGACCACTGCAAGGAGACAAACCAATTATTATACAGAGTTTGCAGCTTTGAAAATGATAATGTTACCAACAAGTGATCATACCATAACTAGATATGAGAAATGGAAAATACCTTTACAGGACACCTTAGAGTGGGAATACATTCCTGAGAGCTATGACTTACAATTCTCACCTGTCATGGAAGATGCAGATCCATCATCTCCACGACCTAATGTAGTATGTATGACGTCCTTCAGAGCACTATCCTCATGTATGGTACCGTGATGAACCAGCTATGAAATCCACAAAGATGGATCCACTCAGTTATAATCACTACTCCAGATTATAAACAACAACTTTTTTTATGGAAACTGAATTTGAACCACATGAGTTGCAAGTGCATCCTTTCAGGAATCATACAGAGGCTAAAGCCCGAGAGTGATGTCTAAAACAAGTAAATACAACCAAACCAGTCTTGATATATACTGACTCTAATCATGTTAGGAACATGGTAGAAAAGGATCTTCCCATCTGGTTAACTACTGGATGGAGAACACACAGAGGTAAACTGCTTCCACATTTGTCCTCGTGAAAGAATATTTCTGAATTATTACCGTATTGACTAGGCCATTAGTTTAAGTGTTACACATCCCAGGATGTACTGCAGTCCTCTTACACAGCCGTGGTAATAACCGAGGCAATAGACAAGTGAAAAAAGGAGTTGTGATGGACCTTACTAAGGAAGGGAGGCCAGGATTTTCTTAGTAACTAAGTAACACACACACACACACACACATATATATGATAGATAGATAGATAGATACTTTATTCATCCCCATGGGGAAATTCAACTTTTTTCCAATGTCCCATACACTTGTTGTAGCAAAACTAATTACATACAGTACTTAACTCAGTAAAAAATATTATATGCATCTAAATCACTTTCTCAAAAAGCATTAATAATAGCTTTTAAAAAGTTCTTAAGTCCTGGCGGTAGAATTGTAAAGCCTAATGGCATTGGGGAGTATTGACCTCTTCATCCTGTCTGAGGAGCATTGCATCGATAGTAACCTGTCGCTGAAACTGCTTCTCTGTCTCTGGATGGTGCTATGTAGAGGATGTTCAGAGTTTTCCATAATTGACCGTAGCCTACTCAGCGCCCTTCGCTCAGCTACCGATGTTAAACTCTCCAGTACTTTGCCCACGACAGAGCCCGCCTTCCTTACCAGCTTATTAAGACGTGAGGCGTCCCTCTTCTTAATGCTTCCTCCCCAACACGCCACCACAAAGAAGAGGGCGCTCTCCACAACTGACCTATAGAACATCTTCAGCATCTCACTACAGACATTGAATGACGCCAACCTTCTAAGGAAGTACAGTCGACTCTGTGCCTTCCTGCACAAGGCATCTGTGTTGGCAGTCCAGTCTAGCTTCTCGTCTAACTGTACTCCCAGATACTTGTAGGTCTTAACCTGCTCCACACATTCTCCATTAATGATCACTGGCTCCATATGAGGCCTAGATCTCCTAAAGTCCACCACCATCTCCTTGGTCTTGGTGATATTGAGATGCAGGTAGTTTGAGTTGCACCATATCACAAAGTCCTGTATCAGTTTCCTATACTCCTCCTCCTGTCCATTCCTGACACACCCCACCATGGCCGTGTCATCAGCGAACTTCTGCACATGGCAGGACTCCGAGTTATATTGGAAGTCTGATGTGTACAGGGTGAACAGGACCGGAGAGAGTACGGTTCCCTGCGGCGCTCCTGTGCTGCTGACCACCGTGTCAGACCTACAGTCTCCCAACCGCACATACTGAGGTCTATCTGTCAAGTAGTCCACTATCCAATCCACCATGCGAGAGTCTACTCCCATCTCCGTTAGTTTGTGCCTTAAGATCTTGGGCTGGATGGTGTTAAAGGCACTAGAGAAGTCAAGGAATATATGTGTATATATATATATATATATATATATATATATATATTAAAAGACAGGATAATGTTTTAAGAATTCTCCTAGATACAACAAAACCTAATTCCAAACAATTTCCATAACAGTACAAATATGAAGTTGATGATGAAGGTAAAGTTTAAATCTGCCACTCTAAAAAAATAAGAAGCAAATAGTTCCTGCCCAC
Organism: Hemitrygon akajei; assembly: GCF_048418815.1. Taxonomy (NCBI): domain Eukaryota; kingdom Metazoa; phylum Chordata; class Chondrichthyes; order Myliobatiformes; family Dasyatidae; genus Hemitrygon; species Hemitrygon akajei. Next base: position 173,206,026 of record NC_133128.1, read on the forward strand.
AGGTGGGAAAAACTGATTCAAGAAAGCCACTGAGGATTTGGACACAATCATGATGGCTTACAAGGCACCCGTGAAATTAGCCATATTGTATTTTTGGCCTTATATGTTGAGTGATTGTAAGTGGTTCATTGCACCAATGCTGGTGTGGCAAATTGATTATACAGGCCCATTTCTGGCATCTCAAGGCAACCCAATTTATTGTAAACCTATCAGGTATATTCTTGTGATAATTGATCTCTGTATGGGATGTATCAGGTTAGTCTCCATAACATCTTGTAAAGAGACCCCAACTGTCACAGCACTCCTAAACTCCATATTCTCAAACGCTGGTAACACTGCCTGCATACATGCCGACCAAGGGTCTTCCTTCAGAGGTAAAGGCTTTCAAGCCATGTGTGCACAAACAGGCAAACAAGTTGAATCGGAGGCCTCTGTTGGTCAGGGTTGACCGTGCAGGTTGCATCCTAGCTATGTAGATATGCAAGCCAGGACAGTACAATATGGAGAGCAAGCTGTTGTCCATGTAACAAGCTCCCCTTCTCTACGCATCTGATGAACCCAAAGGAATGGCAGAGGCCGATAGAGTTTGGTACCAAAAGTGTCACAGGAGTTGCCAGTCAGTGTTGAACTTAAATGCAAGACTGCTTTAGGGGCTCCAGCTCCGGATTTTTCCCTCATGGCTTACGCCCGAAGCCTTCCCCATGAGTGGGTATAGCTGCAAGGCAGCGGAGGTTTGAGATCAGAGAGTTCCTTCTCCTAGGTGAGCTGCAAGTTGAGTATAGCACTCTATTCCAGCTGCAATTGAATAGCATGGTGGAGCGAAGGAATCAAGATATTAAGGAGGCAGAACTGGTTACTCTAGAGGCAAGGTAGGCCACACCAATCCTTGAAGTGCAATTGTCTGTAAACAACTTGCTAATTGTGAAAATAGGGGTATACAAGAACATTACACTTCATTTCTTAATGTACAATGCCTACCTAAATACACCCTTGATCGCTAACTCAGGCCAACCATCGCCCACACCCAATGCAACTCTCCTCAGGGAAATATTTAAAAATTTATGGGAATTCAAGAGAAAGTAAAAGAACCTGACAACACAGGTTGGAGACCATAAATAGAGGACTGGGTCCAAGAAAAGAAATTCCATGAAAATAATGCTGACCCTAGTTTCCATCCTATATGGAATCCTGCTTGTCTGATTACCCAGGTTATCAACGATAGGGCCGTGGTAATTGAGACCGGGAGGGAAACAAGACTGTATGTAAAGCTGCCTCTATAGAGAATATCAAACCTGCCCCAGCAAGATTTATTGCCCAGGTCTGAGTGGAACCCTTACATTAGACCAGTAGATGGGTCCAGTGTGGAACCACTACACCCTGACAGGAAGTGGGTGAGATGTATTGAAAAGATAAAGTACATATTTACATCTGAAAAGCCAAGAAAAAAATTCATATTCCCTTGAGAAAGCTCTTACAGGTACATTGCCAGTTAAACATTCACTCTGACCACGTTGCAGACGAAGTGAACATAGATGGATGGGAAGGCAAAGAATCACTTGCAGAAATTATTAATTACACCCTTACAAAACAGAAAACTGAAAGATTCCAGCCAGATACTGAAGGTAAACCAATAGAGGAATCCTTTGACATAGATCCCTCTACACTTGAAGAAAAGTATAGACACTGTTCTGCCATTGAATGATCCCACGCATGGAAATATGACATTGAAGCCATTAGACTAGAACTTTGTGAAAAACTATTTTTTAATGATGATTTCTCCATTAGACAGATATCTTACTGCACTTTCCCTTCATGGCCAACAAATATAAGAACTAAGAAATAAAGATATTAGATGCTTCTCTTTCTCCAATTATGGCCACTATTCCACACCATTATTAAATGACGGTAGCATGATAATTTTTTGCATTTTGGGTTGCATTCTAAATGGTTCAGCAAAGACCTTGATCTGGATATTTTCATGGGAAGGTAAGATGGAAAGATGCACTGAAGCAGAAGCTAAGATAAAACAACAATGATTTCCTCCCTGGTCAACTGAAACTGATAAATTTTAGTCGCATAGATTATTGTATCTACCAAGGTTTTCTATTTGCTTTTAATCAAACATTCGTAACTAGTCATGCTGTGGTGCAAATGGTACCTTACAATGAAAATTATTTTAGCATTATTGGTGTCCTTGTGAATTCAATTATATTTCAGATAGACTTTGATTGCAAGTTGAAAACGGAAACAAGACAATGACAAATTTTACCGTTGGAGACCAATTGATAATGCTGAATTTTGGGGTTAATCAGAGAACATTACTTCCCAAATAGATAATGTTATACACACAGACAAGCCTTCAATTATTGCTGTGTGTTCAGTCGCGTGTTGTTATTAGCAACCCGCAGAGGGAAAACAATTTGACTCAAAACAATTTTCATGATTTAAAAAATATATATATCTTAGAATAAAACTGCCTTACAGCCATGCCTTGATAGTACCCACTCTCATAATAGCACTAATGTAATCCTTTGTTTCACTTGGGAATAGAAATTTTTGATGACAAAAGCTTTTCCAACATACTGTTATCAGAGGATTATCACTTTTTAAGGTTTGTAGAGGAAATGACTCTTGGAGTAATTCAATAATTTAATCTATGTTGCGCATCTCAAGACAAAACACAAGTCCAGTTTTAAGGATAATTTATGATTGATACAACAAATAATATTCTTGATTTTTGTCAGCAATGACTACAGGAACTCAGACAAATTAAAAGAATATTTCTCTATATATTACAAGAGTAACTGAACTGACATAATCAGACAGGCGAGGCACCTCCTTTCACAAGTTTCCTCTGCAGATTCATTCTCTAAGCCCCTGACTGGCTTAATGCTCCAGCTGAAACTACAGCTAAGACCTTTCAAGCTGCTTCACGTTTGCACATTTTGCTTCCATAACAGTAAATACAGTTTATGGGTGGTTTGGCACTACTTTAAATTGGGTTAAAGTTTTCTTTTCAAGTTTTCCAATGGACCATTCCCCTAGCCATTGGAATTATTGCCTTTGTGTTGCTCTTTTTGTTGAAATGTTAAAGCCTGCAAGAATGGAAGATTGTTTATTTTTGCTTTTTGTATAACGGTTCCTCTCCTAGGAGTCTGTTAACTCCCATACATAATCTGTACTATTATGGGTTAACTCTCACATGACTGCTTAGCTGTCCCTGCCTCGTACTCGCCTCTTTACTTATTCCTCTGGTTCGTCCTTAACCCTGGAAGAATGAAGAGCAGGTACTGCCCCGATCATGTTATCCTTGTTCCTCTTCTTTTCCTAGACCTGATCACTAATGTTGCGTATGAGTATTCATGTTTCTCACCTCATCTTGAGGGTCTGGGATGTGTCTGTCATGAGTAATTGGTCTAATAACATAAACCCACAGAAAGATGAGTGAACAAACTACTATTTTTTACTGACCTATTTGGATATTGCATATTTACTTTCTAAAATGGGTATCTTTTTATATATATAGTCCTTAAGATTTCATATAATGTACTTTGTAAATGTATTATGATGGCATTATAATATCATGGTTTACATTTTAAATTTTTATATTCAAACCATTTACCTTGTTATATTTTGTGTGTTCTGTTATACAATGGTAAAAGATTTACCAGGAGGAGAAAGGAAGCTTCCCTGAGGAACGCTAGACTCCTGATAACTTTTTAACCTATTCTGTTGTGATTTCTTCAGAAAATGAGAAGTAATCCTAGGGACTCTGAGTTATATTGTCACAAGATAGAACAATTTGAATGTGTTTTACTTATTTGGGTATGTGTTTATTGTGGATGTTGTATTCCTACAGTGCAACAAGTGAGACCACTAAGCATATTAATACTGCTATTTGTGTTATACAATGTCATATAGTCATAGAGTCATAGAAAAGTACAGCATAGAAACAGGCCCTTCAGCCCATCTAGTCCATGCCTAACAACGTTACCAGAACTATTTGTGTATTTGGTTGATAAATCCATGGTCTGTCAGAACAGACTGGGTAGTCCTTGCTTAGTTAAAGTTTTCAGGGAAGTCACAAATGTTAGGAAGATACGTCAGTTCTTCTCAGTTAAGCCCAATCCTTAACAAAGCAAAGGGGGAAGACTTGAATGATTAATACAGAATCCAAAATTGTTCACTCCCATGTGAGGGACATAACTCTTCCCTATGTTTTGACATTTTTTTCTGGGGGCTTAGAATTAAAGTTATAAACAGAATCCTCAACAGGCGAACTGTACTCTTCCTTACTTATGTAACTTTTATGTATACTATTATACTGTGAAATCATGTAACAGATGGATTTAATTTTCTACAACTAAAATGTGAAATTATTTATCTTTAGGCAAAAAAGACAGCAACACACAATCAGTAATTTATTCACAAGAATTGTTTTCAGGAAACTTGAGTCAAGTTGTGCACCACATCGAAAGCAATATGAACACCCCTGTGAAAAAGATGAGTTAGTTTCAGCTTAGTGAGAGGCTTTGCCAGCTGACCTGATGAACTATTGGCAATAGAGTCAATCATTGCATCAAGGTAATAGTAAGAACAGTTTGTGGGGAAGAAGATATTAAAGATGGACTGATGAGGGCTTATAATATGGACATTGACACATCATTGTCATGTGTTTATGGAAAATGATAATGATAACAATCAGTGTGCAGCTGAGAATACGGAACTGCATACTCTAATATTAGAAAAAAATCACACAGAAACCCCTACATTGGCAAGTACTCAATGAATGGAGCATCAGATCAGAGAGGGTCTTTCTAGCAGTAGTAACCTACTGGAACAATTGGAGGAATGATAGTCTGTTCTCAAGTGGAGTGTTGATCTTGAAGCTGATGTCTGGTAGGGAGGAGCTGGGTTAGAAATCTTTGCTTAGGAAGAGGAAGGTATGATGGATGTTCACTTCCAGGCCAGTAGGCTTCTTTCTTGGTGGTTTGCTAAGCTTGCTTTCTAAACACAGCAGCTGCCACTTGTGGGATTAAACAGATGTAAATAAACTTCTAACTAATATTGCTTTGTTTAACTTCTGGTCATAAATGGGAGTCAGCCTTTAGTTCTTAAAATGTAAATAGAAAGCAATTATCAGCTTGAAGTTTGAAACACAGCTTTACAAACAAGCTCTGTATATAGAAGATGCTCTGTCTGTAGAAAGTCACAGCACCAGGTTTACTGCTGCTCAATGTTGCATTATAAGAGAATGGGTTATTAATTTGGCTTGTTTCAACTCAGGGCAAGCTGACTAAGATGCTTAGTTCAAGCAAGCTTGCAGATCAGATGGATTAAATAATTTAGTACATCGAATAACTCATCTTCTAATGTGGGAAGGTTTATGTACTCAGGGAAGTCAACCACACAGCATTAATTGTGGACTGCAAAAATTCAGCTGGGTATTTATTTTTTAGACCTTTTGTGTCAAAAGGTTATCTGAGGAAATATCACGGACATGTTAAGTCATCCAACTTGAAGAGAAAAGGTTTAAATGCAGACAACAGTTCAGGTTTGATGGCCACAGGCAGGAATGACTTCCTATGACGCTCAGTGTTGCATCTCGGTGGAATGAGTCTCTGGCTGAATGTACTCCTGTGCCTAACCAATACATTATGGAGTGGATGGGAGACATTGTCCAAGATGGCAGGCAACTTGGACAGCATCCTCTTTTCAGACACCACCGTCAGAGAGTCTAGTTCCATCCCCACAACATCACTGGCCTTACGAATGAGTTTGTTGATTCTGTTGGTGTCTGCTACCCTCAGCCTGCTGCCCCAGCACACAACAGCAAACATGATAGCACTGGCCACCACAGCCTCTTAGAACATCCTCAGCATTGTCTGGCAGATGTTAAAGGACCTCAGTCTCCTCAGGAAGTAGAGACGGCTCTGACCCTTCTTGTAGACAGCCTCAGCACTCTTTAACCAGTCCAGTTTATTGTCAATTCGTATCCCCAGGTATTTGTAATCCTCCACCATGTCAACACTGACCCCTTGGATGGAAACAGGTGTCACCGGTGCCTTAGTCCTCCTCAGGTCCATCACCAGCTCCTTAGTCTTTTTCACATTAAACTTTCATTTATAGGTATTGTACCTTTGTTTTGGAAATATCTTGTGTTTTGTCCTTTGTCTTTTGTGTTATAGAAATGATTTGTAATGTGGAAATGTTTGAGATAGAAATTCTCTGTGAGTTTTAAATACTGTATGTTTTAAGAGTGTTGTGTGGATTTAAACATGTATCACTGAAAATAAATTAAATGTGTTTTAAGCTACTTTAGACCATTAGACATAGGAGCAGAATTAGACCATTCAGTCCATTGAGTCTGCTCTGCCATTTCATCATGGCTGATCCAATTTTCCTCTCAACCCCAATCTCCTGCCTTCTCGCTGTATCCCTTCATGGCCTGTCCAATCAAGATTCTATCAACTTCTGCCTTAAATATACTGTACATAAAGACCTGGCCTCCACAGCTGCCTGTGGCTAAAAATTCCAGATTCACCAGCAACATCTGTCTCCACAACTTCTCCACTAACTGTAGGTCGCACCTTCTGTGGAAGAGAGCCCAATGATCCAAAAATCTTATGCCCTCCCTTCCACACCAACTCTTTAGCCATGTATCAAACTATATAATCTTCCTATTTCTGGCCTCACTAGCACATGGCATGGGTAGCAATCCTGAGGTCATAATCTTGAAGGTCCTGCCCTTTAACTTGGCACCCAACTCCATGAATTCCCTATGCAGAACCTCATCCTACCCATATCATTGGTACCTACATGGACCATGACTTCTGGCTATTCACACTCCCACTTAAGAATGCTGAGGACTCGATCTGAGATATCCCGGACCTTGGCACCCAGGAGGCAAGAAACTATCTGGAAATCTCATTCTCACCCACAGAACCTCCTGTCCATTCCCCTAACTAACGAATCCCCTATCACCACAGCGTGCCTCTTCTTCTCCACTTTTCTTCTGAGTCACAGAGTCAGACTCAGTACCAGTGACCGGGCTACTGTGACTTTCCTCTGTTAGGTCATCCCCCCCGGAGAAAGAGATATCTTCCTTTTTTAAACAAAGGGGCTTCCCTTCTTCCACCATCAACTCTACTCTTAAAAGCGTCTCACACATTTCACGCACATCTGCTCTCACCCCATCCGCCCGCCACCCCGCTTGGGATAGGGTTCCCCTTGTCCTCACCTACCACCCCACCAGCCTCTGGGTCCAACGTATAATTCTCCGTAACTTTCGCCACCTCCAACGGGATCCCACGGCCAGGCACATCTTTCCCTCTCCCCACTTCTGCTTTCCGCAGGGATCGCTCCCTACGCGAATCCCTTGTCCATCCCTTCCCAACGATCTCCCTCCTGGCACTTATCCTTGTATGCGGAACAAGTGCTACACCTGCCCGTACACCTCCTCCCTCACCAACATGCACGGCCCCAGACAGTCCTTCCAGGTGAGGCGACACTTCACCTGTGAGTCGGCTGGTGTGGTATACTGCGTCCAGTGCTCCTGGTGTAGCCTTTTATATATTGGTGAGACCCGACGCAGACTGGGAGACTGTTTCACTAAACACCTACGCTCTGTCCACCAGAGAAAGCAGGATCTCCCAGTGGCCATACATTTTAATTCCACATCCCATTCCCATTCTGATATGTCTATCCATGGCCTCCTCTACTGTCAAGATGAAGCCACACTCAGGCTGGAGGAACAACACTTTATTTTCTGTCTGGGTAGCCTCCAACCTGATGGCATGAACATTGATTTCTCTAATTTCCATTAATGCCCCTCCTCCCCTTCTTACCCCATCCCTGATTTATTCCCCCCTCCTTTTTTTCCCTCTTTCTGCCCATCGCTCTTTGCCTGTTCTCCATTTCGCACTGGTGCTTCCCTCCCCCTTTCTTTCTCCCTAGGCCTCCCGTCCCATGATCCTTTCCCTTCTCCAGCTCTGTATCCCTGTTGCCAATCACCTTTCCAGCTCTTAGCTTTATCCCTTCCCCTCCTGTCTTCTCCTATCATTTTGGATTTCCCCCTCCCACTTTCAAATCTCTTACTATCTTTTCTTTCAGTTAGTCCTGACGAAGGGTCTCCACCCAAAAAGTCGACAGAGCTTCTTCCTATAGATGCTACCTGGCCTGCTGCATTCCACCAGCATTTAGTGTGTGTTGCTTGAATTTCCAGCATCTGCAGATTTCCTCATATTTGTGATAGAAACAGGCCATTTGCTCCATTGTGTCAAGGCTGATCATAATAAACCATTTACACAAATCTTATCCCAGTCCAATTTTCTTCTCTTCACATTCTCATTAACTCTTCCAGATTCTGCTCACTGCAAAACTAAGCATGGAAGATTGACCTGCATATCTTTGGGATGTGGGAGGAATCCGTAGCACACAGAAAAAAATCACATACCCAGGGAGAACTTGCAAACTCCAAATGTTTACCACATTAGAATGGGCAAATAAGTGGCAGATGGAATATCGTAGAATATCTTCTAAACAGGAAGAAAATTCAAAAATCAGAGGTGCAAAGGGACCAGGGAGTCCTTGTGCAGGGTTTCCTAAATGTTAACTTGCAGGTTGAGTCAGTGGTAAGGAAAGCAAATGTGATGTTTGCATTCATTTTCAGAGGACTAGAATATAAGATCAAGAATGTAACATTGAGGTTTCATAAGGCATTAGTGAAGCTGTATTTGGAGTAACGTGAGCAGTTTTGGGCCCCTTTTCTAAGAAAAGATGTGCTGCCATTGGAGACAATCCAGAGGAGGTTCATGAGAATGATTCAGGAATGAAAGGGTTCATGTGTTAGGAGCATTTGATGACTCTGGGCCTGTACTGGCTGGAGTTTAGGAGAATGAGGGGAGACTCTCGTTAAAGCCAATCAAATATAGAAAGGCCTAGACACAGTGGATGTGAAGAGGATGTTTCCAATAGGATCAGAGCGTGCAGTCTCATGATAGAGGGTCATCCATTTAGAACAGAGATGAGGGGGAATTTCTTTCTGGGGGCTGGTGAATCTGTGGAATTCATTGCCACGGATAGCTGTGGAGGCCAAGTCATTGAGTATATTTAAAGCAGTTTGATAGGTTCTTAGTTAGTTAGGGCATCAAAGGCTATGGGGAGAAGGTAGGAAGAATGGAGTTGAGGTCAGTTTGGTAATCTATGCAATGAACCAGAAGAGATGGGAGAGATTTTAAATGGATTTTTTGCACCTCTTACTCAGACGACAGACACAGAGTCTATTGAAGTGAGGCAAAGTGACATCAACTTCATGAACCCTATATAGATTTCAGAGGAGGAGGTGTTTGCTGCCTTGAGGCAAATTAGGGTGGATAAATCCCCAGGGCCTGACAAGGTGTTCACTTGACCCCATGGGAGGCAAGTGCAGAAATTGCAGGGACCCTAGCTGAGATATTTAAATCATCCTTAGCAAGAGGATAGCTAATGTTTTTTCCTCTGTTTAAGTAAGATTCTAAAATTAAACCAGGAAATTATAAGCTGGTGAGCCTGGCACCAGTAGTGGGAAAGTGACTGGAGGGTATTATAAGGGACTGGATATAGAAGTATTTGGATAGACATGGACTGAAGAGGTGATCAGAATAGCTTTGTGCATGGTAGATTGTGTCTAACCAATCCTATAGAGCTTTTCGAGTAAGTTACCAGGAAAGTTGATAAAGACAGGGCAGCTGATGTTGTCTACATGGACTTCAGTTAGGCATTTGACAAGATCCCACATGGGAGGTTGGTCAAGAAGGTTCAGTCACTTGGCATTCAGGATGAGGTAGCAAATTGGATTAAACATTGGCTTTGTGGGAGAATCCAGCGAATGGTAGTAGATGGTTGCCTCTCTACTGGAGGCCTTTTAGCAGGGATTGGTTCTGGGTCATTGTTGTTTGTCATCTATATCAATGATCTGGATGATAATGTAATCAATTGGATCAGCAAATTTACAGTTGACACCAAGATTAGTGATGTAGTGGACAGCAAAGAGTACTATCAGAGCTTGCAGTGGGATCCAGACCAGCTGGAAAAAATGGCAGATGGAATTTAATGCAGACAAGCATGAGGTGTTGGACTTTGGTAGAACCAATCAGGGTAGGTCTTACACAGTGAATGGTAGGGCACTGAGAAGTACAGTAGAACAAAGGGATACACACAAAATGCTGGAGGAACTCAGCAGGCCAGGCAGCATCTCTGGAAAAAAGTACAGACAATGTTTCAGGCCAAAACCCTTCGAGAGGTCTCAGCCCGAAAAGTCGACTGTACTTTTTTGCATAGATGCTGCCTGACCTGCTGAGTTCCTCCGGCATTTTATGTGTTGCTCAGATTTCCAATATCTGCAAATTTTCTCTTGAATACAGGTCCATTATTCATTGAAAGTTGCGGCACAGGTAGGTGGGGTCATAAAGAAAGTTTTCGGCACATTGGCCTTCATAAATCAAAGTATGATTACAGGAGATGGAAAGATATACATAAGGTTGAAAGAACACTGAGAAAACTTACAAGTATGTTGCCAGGTCTGGAGGACATGAGTTGTAAGGAAAGTTTGAATAGGTTAGGACTTTATTCCTTGGAACATAGAAGACTGAGGGGAGATTTTAAACAAACTATACAAAATTATGAGGGTATAGATAGGATAAATGCAAGTAGTCTTTTTCCTCTAAGGTTGGTTGGGACTACAGAGGTCATGGTTAAGGGTGAAGTTGAAAAGTTTAAGGGGAACATGAGGGAAAACTTCTTCACTCAGAGGGCCATGAGAGTGTGGAATGAGCTGCCAGTGCAAATGGAGCATGTAAGCTCAATTTCAATGTTTAAATAAGTTTGGATCATTACATGGATGGAGGGCTATGGTTGGATACAGGTTGATAGGAGTAAGCTGTTTAAATGGTTTAGCATATTCTAGATGGGCTGAAGAGCCTGTTTCTGTGCTGTACTTTTCTATGACTCTGTGAGAGGGATAATCAATCAGCCACGATGGGATGGCGGAACAGATTAGATGGGCCGAGTGGTCTAATTCTGCTCTTATGGCTTATGGTCTTATGTACTGCCAGACTCATCCAGGCAACTAATGTGTTGTTTCACCATGCCTATGGTGTTCTCCAATATATTCTCATGGAGTAAAACTGCTTTGCTCTGCTTCTTGCGGCCCTGAACTGAGTTAGTAAATGGATGTAAGTAAGGCATCTCCCCAAAGTCATTTGCTTCTGGCATGATGGTTAGATTTTGATGGACATAATTATCTGCCCAACCACAAAGAAATCGTGCAAGCTTCTGAGCATCTTTGTTTGAATGTTCTCTTGATTGCAGAAAAGTGAGTGATTTAGGCTGTGAACCCCCTTGAAGATCTGTATGAAGTTCTGTTTTGTTTGGTGAATTCTTGAAAGGAATGTGGGAGCAATTAATCTCCTCTTGCCTGTTCTATGTCTGTAATAGTCAAACTTGTGGTAGTCCTTAGTTTCTTTGTTTTTGACTCCTTCCAGACTGGAGCTGGACATATCAGTATTATTTTCCAATCTGCAGCCAGCACTGCAGCAATTCATCACCAGATTAATTACAATGAGGCCTGTGTTCTATTTTAGGATGCATATCAGTGTTACTATCGCACATAGAAACCTTTTGGCTAAGATTATCCTAAGAACATTAACGCTCCCCAAGCTATAATTGGCAGATGTATAGCCCCAATCGCAAGTATGTAGGCACAATATTAGTTAAAAGGCCAACGTTCCATGTGCACATACAGTTCCAAGTTCAGGTGACCCATAACTTCTGATAATGTCATCAAAGACCCAGTAATTTTCTGGAAAAGGAAAACAGAACATGAGAAATATGAGGAGCACAACTCCTCAATCCTCTGCTTATCAATAAGATTATTGCTGATTGCCAAGACCTGTAGTTAAACTAAGAATTTTACCAGTAAACTTACTATTTGCATGCATGTTTTTTTTTTATGGTGTACATCCAAAATGTGGTGTCTCTAAATTTGAGAATAATAGACATTACATTGTACTGCATTATCATTTGTGGTTTCCAATATGGTATTTTATTATTCCACTTCTCTTCACATTTCTGACAAGAAACTCCATCTCAAATTGTAATGAATGAAGGAGAATTTAACTATGCCTTAAGAGAAGGAAATTACACTGCAAGCCTGTTCTATTCATCCTGCCAAATCTTAAGACATTTTTTCAAGAGCCAGAATGATTATATTACAATGAATATAATACTCAGGGTACGCCAATAGTAATTTAGGATATAATCAGATGTTAAGTCAAACATGTGTGTTCTCAGTAATGGCTCTTGAAATGTATTTTTTTTTTTTGCTGCTTATTTAAAAAAATAGAAGGGTTTTATTTTCCAACAAGAGTAACTACTGATTACACAATGCTACTATGGTATTTGGATGCAGTTACTGAGCCTATAATTAAAGGAACTCCACTCAATTAAATAGTGATGATACACTGCTCTCTTGAACTACTTTAATGCCGATGTGGGATTTCTCATTGTTCATAGTGTTTCTATTGTTAATATTAGTGAAAAAGTGTTTGTAAATGCTCAACCCGTGGTCCTTCATGGGTATTACTTCCACAACAAAGATATAACAAGGAGATAATATGGTTGCCTGAGTTTATTGATCAAGCCTGTGGATAATACTATTCACTTTATCTGTATGATTAAAAACAGGAATAACATAATGATGACATGAAAAAGAAATGATTGTCAAGGCCCTTCTCTCAGAGATAGTACAAAGTTTTCAATGAGATTCCCCCCCATTCTACTAAGCTCAAGGGAGCGCAGGCCTAGAGACATCAAATACTTCTCATGCTGTATGCTAACCCTTTAATTCCTGGCATCATTCTTGTGAACTTCCTCTGGACTCTCTCCAATGCCTGCACATCTTTTCTTAGACAAGGGTCCCAAAACTGCTCACAATATTTCAAATGTGGTCTGACCAGTGCCTTACAAAGCCTCAGCATTACACCTTTGCTTTTATATTCTAGTCCTCTTGAAATTAATGCGAACATTGCATTTGCATTCCTTACCACCAACTCAGACTGCAAGTTAACCTTTAGGAAATACTGTACAAGGACTCCCTGGGCCATTTGCATCTCAGATTTTTGAATTTTCTCTCTTTTAGAAAATAGCCTATCCCTTTATTCCTTCATGAGCATACCCTTCCCTACACTATATTCCATCTGCCACTTCTTGGCCCATTCTTCTAATCTGCCCAAGTCCTACAGACTCCATGCTTCCACAATGCTACTTGCCCCTTCACCTATCTTCGTATTGTCCACAAACTTGACCACAACATCATCAATCCCGTCATCCAAATAATTGACTATAATGTGAAAATAAGTGGTTGCAACACCAACTGCTGTGGCACTCCACAAGTCACCACAGCCAACCAGAGGTGGCCCCTTTACTCCAACTCTTTGCTTCCTCCCAGTCAGCCAGTCTTTTATCCATGCTGGTATCTTTCCTGTAATTACATAGGCATTTATCTCGTTGAATAGTGTCATGTGCAGCACCTTGTCAAAAGCCTTTTGAAAATCTAAGTAAACAACATTTACTGACTCTTCTTTGTCTATCCTGCTTGTTATTTCCTCAAAGAATTCCAATAGATTCTTGAGGAAACTATGCTGACTTTGGCCTATTTTATCATGTGCCTCCAAGTACCCTGGAACCTGTTCCTTAAAAATGGACTCCAACATCTTCCCAACCACTGAAGTTCAGTGAACTGGCCTATTAATATCCTTTTTTTTTGCCTCCCTCCCTTCTTACAGAGTGGAGTGACATTTGCAATTTTCCAGTCCTCCGGAACCATTCAGGAGTCTAGTGATTCTTGTAAGATCACTTCTAATGTGCCCACAATCTCTTCAGCCACCTCTTTCAGAACCCTCGGGTGTAATCTGTCTGGTCCAGCTGACTCATTAACCTTCAGACCTTTCAGTTTCCCAAGCACCTTCTCCTTAATAATAGCAGCTACACTCACTTCTGCCCCGTTATGCTCTTAAATTTCTTGTATACTGGTCGTCTTTCACAGTGAAGACTAATGCAAATTACTTATTAAGTTTGCCTGCTGATTTTTTGTCCCCAATTACCCCCTTACCAGCATCACTTTCCAGCACTCAGATATCCACTCTCGCCCTTTTTTTTATTATTTACATATCTGGAAAAAAGTTTTGTATCCTCTTTTATATTATTGGCTATTTACCTTCATATTTCATCTTTTCTCTTCTTACAGCTTTTTATTTGCTTTCTGTTGATTTTAAAAGCTTTCCAAAACTCTTAATTTCCCACTAATATTTTGCAATATAATATGCCCTCTCGATTGCTTTTATGTTGTCCTTAATTTCCCTAGTCACCCACGGTTGCCTCATCCTCCTTCTTCATCTTTGGGTTGTATTCAATCCTGGACCTTCTGAATCGCTCCCAGAAACTCCAGCCATTGCTGTTCTGCCATCATCCCTGCTAGTGTCACCTTCCAATTAACTTTGGCCAGCTCCTGTCAAGCCTCTGTAATTCCCTTTATTCCATTGTAATCCTGATACATCTGACTTTAGCTTCTCCCTTTCAAACTGCAGGGTGAATTCTATCATATTATGATCACTGCCTTCTAAGCGTTCCTTTAGCTGAAGACCTGCAATCAACTCTAGTTCATTACACAACACCCAGTCCAGGATTGCCTATTTTTTGGTGGGATCATCCACAAGCTGCTCTAAAAAGCTATCTTGTAGGCATTCTACAAATTCCTTCTCTTGGAAGTCAGCACCAACCTTACTTTCCCAATCTACCTGCATATTGAAATCCTCCATGACTATCGTAACTTTGTTCTTATTACATGCCTTTTCTATCTCCCTTTGAAATTTATATCCTACATCCTGACCACAGTTTGGGTGCCTATATATTACTCCCATCAGGGTCTTTTTACTCATGCAGCTTCTTGACTCTGCTCATAAGGTTCTACATCTTTCAATCCTATATCACCTCTTTCTAAGTCTTTGATTTCATTTTTACTAAAAGAGCCACCCCACCACCCTGTCCTTTCTCCATCCCTGTCTGTCTACCTCCCTGTCCCTTCAATTCAATGTGTAACCTTGGATGTTAAGCTCCCAACTATGATCTTCTTTCGGCCACGACTCAGTGATGCCCACAACATCATTCCTGCCAATCTCTAACTGAGCTACAAGGTCATCTACCTTAAGCCTATACTGCATGCATTCAAATATAACGCCTTCAGTCCTGTTTTCATCACAGTTTTCGATTTTGCCCCTATGTTAAACTTCAACTCATCCCACTGACTGTAATTTTGCCCTATCATCTGCCTGTCTTTCCTCACAGTCTCACTACACACTGCATCAACTAGTATACCAACTGCCTCATCTTCAGCCCTATTCCTTCTGTTCCCATTCCCCTCTTGAAATATTTTAGACACTCACCAACAGCTCTAACAAACCTGCCTGCATGGATGCTAGTCCCCTCAGATTCAGGGTACCCTTTTGTACAGGTCATACCTTCCCCAGAAGAGATCCCAATGATCTAGAATCAGAAGCCCTGCTTCCTACATGTTCCTCAGCCACACATTCATCTGCAAAGTCATCCTATTATTAACCTCACTGGCACGTGGCACAGGCAGCAATCCAGAGGTTACTACTCTGAAGGTCCTGCTTTTCAGCTTTTTATCTAACTCCCTAAATTCTCTGTTAAGAATCTCCTCCGTTTTGCTACTTATGTCATTGGTGTCAATATGTAACAAGACTTCTGGCTGCTAACCCTCCAAATTTAGAATGCTGTGGACCCGATCTGAGAAGTCCCTGAGAAGGAGGCAACAATTGTCTCTTTTATGTCCATAGAATCTCATGCCTAATCCTCTAACTATGGAATCACCTACCTCTACTGTAGTCCTCTTTACCCCATTCCCTTCCAAGCCACAGCACCAGACTCAGTGCCTGAGACCCAGTCATTGCCTCTCTATGTCCACTCTATCTAGGTCTTTCAATATTTGATAGGTTTCAATGACATCCCCCCCCCCCCCCATTCTTTTAAACCAACAAGTACAGCCATTAAGCACTCCTCTTACTTTAACCCTTCTATTCCCAGAATCATTCTTGTGAACCTCCTCTGGACCCTCTCCAATGCCAGCACATCCTTTCTTAGATAAGGGGCCCAGAATTGCGCATATTGCTCCAAGAGTAATCTGACAGATGCCTTAGAAAGCCTCAGCATTATATCCTTGCTTTTATATTCTTGTGTCTTTGAAATTAATTCTAACATTGTATTTTCCTTCCTTACCACCAACTCAACCTGCAAGTTAACTTTAAGGGACTCATACACAATGACTTTGTGAGTCCCTTATCCCTCTGATTTCTGAATTTTCTCTCTGTTTAGAAAGTAGTCTAGACCTTTATTACTTCTACCAAAGTGCAAGGCCATATACTTTCCTACACAGTATTCCATCTGCCACTTCATTGCCCATTCTCCTTATCTGTCTAAATCTTTCTGCAGACTACCTGCAGCTCCACCTAACTTCATATCATCCACAAACATGGCCAAATAAACATATCATTCTGTCACACTTCATATAAGTAAAAAGAAGTGGCCCCAACACCTACCCCTGCAGAACACCACTAGCCAACCCCTTATTCCTATTCTTTGCTTTCTGCCTGTCAACTAATCTTCTATCCATGCTATTATCTTTCCTGAAGTACCATTGGCTCTTATCTTGTTTTGCAGCCTCATGTGTGACAGCTTGACTCAGGCCTTCTGAAAATCTAAGTAAAAACATCATCCACTCAATCTCCTTTGTCTTCTATAACAACTACCTGTACCTGATCCTCAGCCTTATCTCCTCTAGTCCCATCCCCCAGCCAAATTAGTTTAAACACTCCCCAACAGCTCTAACAATCCTACCCAGAAGAATATTGGGAACCCCTCAATTTCAGGTGTAAACCATGCTTTTTTTACAGGTCATACCTTCCCCAATAAAATTCCCAATGATCCAGAAATCTGAAACCCTGCCCCCCCCCCCCCCACACCAATTCCTTAGCCACCCATTCACCTGCCAAATTATCCTATTCTTACCCTCACTGGTGAACAGCACAAGCAGTAATCCAGAGATAACTACACTTGAGGTTTTCCTTGAGGTCCTGATGAAGCGTCCAGGCCTAAAACATTGACAGTTTGCTCTTTTCCATTGCTGCTGCCTGGCCTGGTGAGTTCCTCCAGCATTTTGAGTGTGTTGCTTGGATTTCCAGCATCTGCAGATTTTCTCTTGTTTGGGATTTTGCTTTCTACTTAGCTTCCTACAATCTCTCTTCAGGAAAGAGAAAAGTTTCAATGTTTCAGGTCAGAGATTTAATGCTTCAGCATAGCTATTATTATCACACTTTGTAAGTCTTTGGCTCTTCACAGTTGTAATTTCCTGAGCTATATTTACAACTTCAGCTAAAAGCAAAACAATGTGCTAGAATCATTGGCAGACCCGTTGCATCATTTGTTTCTAGGCTGTACAGGGATAATGATATCTAGCAGCTAGATAATCATTATTCCTGTACAGCTAAGAAACAATGGTGCAATGGGTCTGCCTTATCTACCTTATCATCTTTGTCCATCCAGTGGTCACCAGCTTTTTTTCTCAACCTTTAAGACAGCAGTCTGGTTACCTCCGAATCATGCTGTATTCCATTGGCATTTTCTGTTCCAGCTCCAAATACACAACCTCAAGACTGCAAGACTGGTTTACTGGCGACAATTGAAGAAGAGATTAAATACCTGTGCACTTCTCAATTTCACGTTAAAATCCATTCCTAAGTGGCCGTTCCAGAGTCACTAAATTTCAGTCTTCCTTAGACACCAAACCCTGATCTCTGGATTTCCAACCCCAAGAATCGCATTAGTATGTATACTTTGAAAGCTGATAAATGTTTTATAGTAATCCATTACTAACTCCAGCTGTATTCACCTTGACATCGTTACCACTCAATTTACTTGAAAGGCTGCAGTTAAGAGGGAGCATCTGAACAGCAGGAAGAAGAATCGTATTACTATCGCAATCAGAAATGACACTTGGAGAAGGGCAATTTGAAATTACAAGGCACCCAGATTCTCAAACTTGTCTGGGTTAGCTAAAATGGGATTTGAAAGAGGTAATTGGTCACATGGTGAAGACAGAAAGTCCAAAAATTGTTAAATAACTGCACCTCATTCCAAATTCTCTGGTGATGCAGAACGATTTTAGCCTCAAAAACAACAGGCTTGCTATAGCACTCTCAAGCTACCAGCCTAAACATCCACAGGTATGTCAAAGTCAAGCTCAAAGTTATCTTGAGATTTATTTTATTGCAGGAATTTACAGGAAAATATTGAAATACAAAAGAATTTATAAAAAGCTATATATACACAAAGACTGACAAACAATCAACGTGCAAAAAAATACTGAGAGCATGAGTTATAAAAAGTTCTTGAAAGTGATTCTATAGATTGAGTTGTGTTGGATTGTGGTGAATGAAGTTATACATGCTGGATCAGGAACCTCATGGTTGTAATATAACTGTTCCTAAACCTTTTGGTGTGGGAACTAAGGCATCTGTACCTCCTGCCCAATGGTAGCAGTGAGAAAAGAGCATGGTCTTGATGGTGGAAGTCCTTGATGATGGATGCTACCTTCTTGTGGACAGTGCGCCATGTAAATGAGCTCAATAATGTGTAGGACTTTCCCTGTGACAGACCTGTTGCATGCATCACTTTCTATAGATATTCCCATTCCTGGCATTGGTGCTTCCATCCCAGGCTGGAATGCAATCAGTTAGGATGCACTCCACTGTGCACTTATAGGAGTTTATCAGTTTTTGGTGACATGCCAAATCTACGCCAACTTCTAAGAAAGTAGAGGAGCTTTGTGTTCTTTTTTTGTCATGGCACTTATGTGCTGATCCCAGGATAGATTCTCTGATAGATAACCCCAAGGAATTTAAAGCTATTGACCCTCTCCAGCTCCGAACCCAAATCAGAAATGGCTTTGGACCTCTGAACCACATTATCAAGTTCGCCGATGACACGACCGTGGTGGGGCTCATCAGCAAGAATGATGAGTCAGCATACAGAGAGGAGGTGCAGCGGCTAACGGACTGGTGCAAAGCCAACAACCTGTCTCTGAATGTGAACAAAAGAGATGGTTGTTGACTTCAGGAGGGCACAGAGCGATCACTCCCCCTTGAACATCGACGGCTCCTTGGTAGAGATCATTAAGAGCACCAAATTTCTTAGTGTTCACCTGGCGGAGAATCTCACCTGGTCCCTCAACACCAGCTCCATAGCAAAGAAAGCCCAACAGTGTCTCTACTTTCTGCGAAGGCTGAGGAAAGTCTATCTCCCACCCCCCATCCTCATCACATTCTACAGAGGTTGTATTGAGAGCATCCTGAGCAGCTGCATCACTGCCTGGTCGGAAATTGCACCATCTCGGATCACAAGACCTGCAGCAGATAGTGAAGTCAGGTGAGAAGATCATCGGGTCTCTCTTCCCACCATTACGGACATTTACACTACACGCTGCATCCACAAAGCAAACAGCATTATGAAGAACCCCGCGCACCCCCTCATACAAACTCTTCTCCCTCCTGCCGTCTGGGAAAAGGCTCCAAAGCATTCGGGCTCTCATGACCAGATTACGTAACAGTTTCTTCCCCCAAGCCATCAGACTCCTCAATACCCAGAGCCTGGACTGACACCAACTTACTGCTCTCTACTGTGCCTATTGTCTTTTTTACTATTTATTGTAATGCCTGCACTGTTTTGTGCACTTTATGCAGACCTGGGTAGGTCTGTAGTCTAGTGTAGTTTTCTTTCTGTGTTGTTTTCACGTAGTTCAGTGTAGTTTTTGTACTGTTTCATGTAGCACCATGGTCCTGAAAAATGGTGTCTCATTTTTACTGTGTACTGTACCAGCAGTAATGGTTGAAAAATAAAAAGTGACTTGACTTGACTTGACATCTTCCACCTGTAGTTGATAATCAGCTCTTTGGTTTTGATGGCACTGAGTGAGAGGCTGTTATTATGGCACCTTTCAACCTCCCTCCTATATACTTATTCATCATCACCTTTGATTCAGCCAAAACAGTGGCATCATCAGCAAACAAGTACAGCATTAGAGCTGTCCTTAGACACTAAATCGAAGGTACTTGTATGATAACTATTATATGAATCATAGATACTTGGGGAGGACATAAGAGATTTACTAGAAAGATTCCAACAATGTTCTCCACTGAAGATGTGCGCCAAGGCCGTGCACTGATGTACAAGGAACCAGGTGCCAGCAACTTGCCATGAGTCCTTGCCTCCTGCTGACGCTCTCACTCTTTGTCTACCTCTATGTTGTTCTATAAGTATTTGAAGATAAATTACCTAGTACAAAAAGCAGGGGTGCGGTACTGAGTAAATTTAGAAAGGGCAATCTAAATTTTTGGCAGACTTTGCATAATACATTGTTGTGCAAACTTAAGGTTGAAAACTGTATCCAATTAAAAGCATCATTTTAAAGTTCAAAGTTCTAAGAAAATTTATTATCAAAGGACATATCTGTCACCATATACAACCCTATGAGATTCATTTTCTCAATAAATCCATAATAGAATAATACCTATCATAGAATCAATGAAAGACTGAACCAGATTCCTGAACTAGATTGCAGGAGGCAGGTAGCTGGGTGACTCTTAGGAAAAGGAATGGGATGGTGAATAGGCAGTTAGTGCAGAACACCCCTGTGGCTATTCCCGATAATAATAAATATACCATTTTGGATACTATTGTGGGGGATGACGTCCCAGGGGAATACCACGGAGACCAGGTTACTGGCACTGAGCTTGTTCCGTGGTGCAGAAGGGAAAGAGGGAGAAGAGGGGAGTGGTAGTGATAGGGGACTCGATAGTCAGAGGAACAGACAGGAGATTCTGTGGACGTGAATGGGATGCCCAGATGGTATGTTTCCTCCCAGGTGCCAGGGTCAGGGATGGCTCGGATCACATCCACAGCATTTTGGAGGGGGTGGGGGAGCAGCCAGATGTCTTGTTCCATATTGGTACTAACAACATAGGAAGAAAAAGCAAAGAGGTCTTGAAGAGAGGATTTAGAGACTAGGCAGAAAACTGAGAAGCTGGACCACCAGGGTAGTAATTTCTGGATTGTTACCTGTGCCACACGCCAGTGAAGGTAGAAACAGGATGACTCGATAGATAAATGCATGGCTGAGAAGCTGGTGCAGGGGGCAGGGCTTCAGGTTCTTGGATCTCTTATGGGAGAGGTATGACCTGTACAAAAGGGATGGGTTGCACCTGAACCCGGGGAGGGGGGGGGGTCCAATATTCTCATGGGCAGGATTTAAACTAATTTGGCAGGGAGATGGGAAATGGAGTGAAGGGACTCTGGGTAAGACGGATGATAAAAAAGCAAAGATAACGTGTATTCAGACTGTCAGGAAGGGCAGGGAGATGATAGGACAAAATTGCAGCCTGCAGGGTGAATCCCAGTGCATTAGGGATGCAGAATCAAAAAGGGTAGCACATACAGTACTCTGTTATATCTCAATGCATGAAGTATAAGAAATAAGGTGGATGATCTTGTTGAACTTTTAGGTGTCAGGTGTGATGTTGTGGCCATTACTGAATTGTGACTGAAGGATGGTTGTAGTGGGAGCTGAACGGGAGCTGAAGGTTACACATTGTGTTGGAGGGATAGGAAGGTATACAGATGGAGTGGTATGGTTCTGCTGGTAAAGAATGGAATCATATCAGTACAAAGATGTGACATAGGATAGAAAGACATTGAATCCTTGTGGGTTGAGTTAAGGAACTGTAACGGTAAAAGGACCCTGATGGCAATTATATACAGACTTCCAAAGAGTTGTTGGGATGTGAACTACAGATTAAAACGGGAAGTAGAAAAGGCATGTCAAAATGGCAATAATATGATAGTCATGGGAGACTTTAACATGTAGGTAGACTGAGAAAATCAGGATGGCAATGAATCTCAAGTGAGAGAATTTGCCTACGAGGCAGCTTTTTAGAACAGCTTGTCATTGAGCCTACGAGGGGTCAGCCATACTGAATTGGGTGTTATGTAATGAAATGGAGGCGATTAATCAGCTTAATGTAAAGGAACCCTTAGGAGGCAGTGATCACAATATGATTGAGTTCAACTTGAAATTTGATAGGGTGAAAGTAAAGTCTGATGTAGCAGTATTTCAGTGGAGTAAAGGAAATTAAAGTGGTATGAGAGAGGAGTTGGTCAAAGTAAATTGGAAGGAGATGCTGGAAGGGATGACAGCAGAGCAGCAATGGCGTGAGTTTCTGGGAAAATGAGGAAGGTGCAGGATTGATGTATTCCAAGACAAAGAAATACTCAAATGGCAAAATAGTTCAACTGTGGCTGACAAGGGAAGTCAAAGCTATTGTAAAAGCAAAAGAGAGAACATACAACAAAACAAAAATTAGTAGGAAGACAGAGGATTGGGAAGCTTTTAAAAGCTTACAGAAAGCAACTAAAGGAATCATTAGGAGGGAAAAGATGAAATGCAAGCTAGCAAACAATATCAAGGTGGATAGAAAAAGCATTTTCAAGCATAAAAAACATCAAAGGGAGATGAGAGTAGTAATAGGACCACTCGAAAATGCGGCCGGAGAAATAATAACGGGGGACGAGGAGATGGCAGATGAACTAAATGAGTATTTTGCATCAGTCTTCACTGTGTGTCAGGTGTTGAAGGGTGTGAGGGAAGAGAAGTGAGTTACTATTACAAGGGAGAAAGTGCTCAAAAAGCTGGCAGCCTGAAGGTATATAAGTCTTCTGGACCGGATGAACTGCACCCTGGGGTTTTGAAAGAGGTAGCAGTAGAGATTGTGGAGGTATTAGGTCTATCAAGAATCATTGGACTCTGGTATGGTTCCAGAGTACTAGAAAATTGCAAATGTCACTCCACTCTTTAAGAAAGGAGAGTGGCAGCAGAAAGGAAATCATAGACCAGTTAGCCTGACCTCAGTAGTTGGGAAGATATTTGGAGTCAATTGTTAAGGGTGAGGTTATGCAGGTTGGTGACCCAGCACAAGATAGGACAAAGTTAACATGGTTTCCTTAAGGGAAAATCTTGTATGACGAACCTGTTGGAATTCTTTGAGGAGATTACATGTAGGAAAGATAAAAGGGATGTGGTGGATGTTGTATATTTAGACTTTCAGAAGCCCTTTGACAAGGTGCTGCACATGAGGCTGCTTACCAAGTTAAGAGCCCATGGTATTACAGGAATGTTATTGGCATGGTTAGAGCATTGGCTGATTGGTAGGAGGCAGTGAGTGGGAATAAAAGGATCCGTTTCTGGTTGGTTGGCTGCCAGTGACTATTGGTGTTCCACAGGGGTCGGTGTTGGGACTGCTTCTTTTTATGCTGGAATAAATGGCTTTGTTGCCAAGATTGCAGATGATATGAAATTTGGTGGAGGGGCAGGTAGTGTTGAGTAAACAGAAGCTACCAGAAGGACTTAGACAGATGAGGAGAACGGGCAAGACAGTGGCAAATGAAATACAACACTGGAAATGTGCAGACTATTTTCTTGATGGGGGGGAAAATGCAAAAATCTGAGATGCAAAGGAACTTGGGAGTTCTTGGAATAACACCCCAAAGGTTAACATGCATGTTGAGTTGGTGGTGAGCAGACTAAGTCGGTTCTGAGGAAGGCAAATGCAATGTTAACATTCCTTTCAAGAGATCTAGAATATAAGAACAGGAATGCAAATCTGAGGCTTTACAAGGCACTGGTGAGGCCTCACCTTGAGTATTGTGAACAGTTTTGGGCTCCTCATCTAAGAAAAGATATGTTGGCTTTGGAGAGTCTTCAGAGGAGGTTCACAAGTACGATTCTGGGAATGAAAGGTTAATCACATGAGGAACATTTGATGACTCTGGATCTGTATTCATTGGAATTTAGAAGAATAAGGGGAGATCTCATTGAAACATTTTGAATGTTGAAAGGCCTGGACAGAGTAGATGTGGAAAGGACATTTCCCATGGTGGGGGAGTCTAGAACAAGAGAGCACAGCCTCAGGACAGAGGGGTGTCCATTTGAAACAGAGATGTGGAGAAATTTTTTTAGCCAGAGGGTGGAGAATTTGTGGAATTTGTTACTACAGGCAGCTGTGGAGGACAGGTCGTTGGGTCTATTTAAGGGGAAGATTGATAGGTTCTTGATTGGCCACAGCATCAAAGATTACAGAGAGAAGGCCAGGGAATGGGGCTGAGGAGGGGAAAAAAGTATCAGCATGTTTGAATGGCAGAGCAGACTCGATGGGCCAAATGGCCTAATTCTGGTCCTACGTCTTATGGTATTATGGTCTTATTTAGGCAAATGGCAAAACCGCAGATGGCATTGGGAAAACTACTTTAAATACCATGAGCAATTGATATTTGGAATGTTCAGTATGATAACCTGATAGAAATTGGTTCAGCGCTGGACTGGTTAAATGGTTTTTTAAATTACGGAGGTACAGACAAAGATTGGAGTTGAAGTCTACCTAGGTTGTTTTTCATAAGAGCAGATGAGTTGGGCCAGTCTCTGATGGCATGATTATTTCAGAGGTAATTAGATGCAGTAGAATTTTAAAAGGTTTTCATTTAAAAAAAATACTGCCTTTTCTATAAATAGCTAGTTATCAGGTGGAAGGAATAATAATTAGCATTGGCAAATCAAAGGTGTTGCCATTTGGGACAGATTTGCAATTGAATTTTACCAACTAGAAGTATGCATATTTTTCTGAGTAATGTCAGCAGTTCCACATAGATCAGTAGAATCCTTCAGTGCTGCTAGCTTTTACTTAAAAAAGTCACATTGTTCATCCATTGATTTGATAAATATGTCCATTACCCATGTCCACATTCCTCTATGCAAGATTTATTTGTCCTTCATATGTTCAAGGCAACAGTGAAGATAAAAATGTAGGAGATGATACGATTCAAAAACGGACAGTGGTGCACTGTGCCATGACCCTATCTTAAATTGAATGTCGAGATCCAACAATTTCAACTGCTCTTATTTTTTTTCTATAAGATTTAGAGAAACGGTGCAAGAGGGAATTTACCTTATTAAGTTTGTTAAATGCAATGACAGAAAATTATATAATCAATCAATGTATATTCCTGCACAAGATAGAGATGTAGAAACCAAGTGTTTGTCCTACTTGGATGAAACAAGACAGTTAAATTTACAGTAAGTTCAAATGCAAGCTTGTTGATATCCGACTGTATGTATATACAACCAAACATTCCCCCGGACCACAGTGCACCCACAAAGTATATACAAGACAGACAGCACATAAAACTAAACATTAGCACAAATAAGTTAATGAAATATAATTCAAAGTTCATGTAGTGCACAGCACAGGTGAACAGTAAACAGCTCGCTGTCCTAGTGACAAGACTTTGGTGGTGGCAGGGTATTCATTAGTCTCACAGCCTGAGGGGAGAAGCTGTTACCCAGTCTGGCGGTCCTAGTCCTTCCTGAGGGTAGTGGGTCAAAGAAATTGAGGGATGGGTGGTAGGGATCCTCAACAATGCTCCTGGTAAATGTCATAAATAGGGGGAAGGGAGATCCTGGTGATCCTCTCAGCTGTTTTTACTATCCTCTGTAGTCTTACAGTCTGTTGCCTTGCAGCTTCTGTACCACACAATGATGCAGCCAGACAGGATACTCTCGATAGTGCTCCTGCAAGAAGTTGTTACAACCGGGCCATGAGCCTTGCAAGCCTCAATCTCCTCAGAAAGTGTAGACACTGCTGTGCCTTCCTGACTAGTGAGGAGGCATTGTGGGTGCAGGTTAGATTGTCAGTTATGTGAACACTTAAGAACAAGTCTCTTTGATCAGTCAGTAAGGCACGTTTAAAGGTTAAATTTGTTATGCAATCTACAGTAAAGAGAAGTGAACTTTACAAAACTGAATGCAAGCTAATACAATGATAATATGAAGTTCTCAGCAATGATGGATATGAGACGGAGGATATTTAAACACTAGCTCTAGCGCTGGCTATAGAAAAGTTTCCTTGTGAGACAAGAAATCAAACACTGAACCATCAGACACCACTTTCACAGTCACCAAAACCCTTTACTAAAATGATCATTTATGTGCCATTGATTGACCAGAGAGAGCAATTCCTTTGTTTCTGCTCACTGTTTTGGAACATATGTGATTAGGGGGTGATGGCGTTTGCTATGGAAGCTGGGTTGTGACCCAGCCTTCTCGCTGATTGACTGCCATCTCACCCATTGATTGAAATTCTCTGTGGGGTCTTTCATTTTTGTTCCAATAATAAATGAAATTGAAGGTTTTTTTCTTTGCTCAGAAACTTAATCTTTATCATGTTACTGAGCATCTCAACTCTGAGAAATTCATCTGTCACACACACACACACACACACACACACACACACACACACACACACACACACACACACACACACACACACACACACACACACACACACACACACACACACACACACACACACACACACACACACACACACACACACACACACACACACACACACATCAAAATAGCAAAAAACATTTTATTTGATCTTAAAATGTCCTAACATTGAGAATGTCCTATTTGTTGGATTTTCTTTTTGTCAGCATGGATGATTATTCTACATTTATTAATTGTGGAGCATGCATTACTTAAAGTAAATGGCAAGCTAAGCAAAGCAATGCCATACACAATTCATAAATATAATTTCCAAATGTTTCAATAAAGTTTAATATCAAATTCATAACTATCACCCATTCTTCCACCATGGTATGCTACTTCTGTTTAATTATATGGTTTGAAATTTATTCCTGGTAAGAGAAATTATTTATCAATAAGTATTAAAGTACACCCCATACTAAAATACTTCTTACGACACAGGAAGAAATTTCATACTAAAAATTTGAAATGGAAATATGCTAGATGACTTAAAGCAATTCAAATGTTAATCATGTTTGTACTGTATTTATGTCTTTGTTTATTTGTTCATCCGTCCATTTATCTATCTATGGTCTGATATTTCTGCTCCAATTTGGGAAAACCATATTACCATTATATTTATTTTTCTAGAATGAGTAGAGTAAATGATCAAGTTTCTTTCTTGTCAAGTTTGATCCTGTAACATTATTGGCACATTAATTTCATTGCGGTTTTGTGCCTTCCTATTCAGCAGATGTTGACACCATTTTGGAGAAAAATGCATGCCCACATGTTCTGCCCCTCAGTGCCTTACTTAAGCAGCCATTATTCATTTATGAGCCTTTATATTCTCTCAGGTTTTGCATCTCAACCTGGAGTCAGCAGTAGTCTGTTGGTTGCACTATTTCAGCCCTCGAAGAATGATGGAGTAAATTTCTAGCTTTTTGTAAGTTCTGACAATATTTGGAAACCACACCAGTCCAAGCACTGAATCATTCATCATACAGACAAGCTGGATGAACTCAGCAGGTCGGGCAGCATCCAACGTTTCGGGCTGAGACCCTTCGTCAGGACTGAAGGAGGGGGCAGGGACCCTATAAAGAAGGTGGGCGGAGGGGGAAGATGCAGGTGAAAAACCAATCAGAGGAAAGATCAAGGGGTGGGGGAGGAGAAGCAGGGAAGGGATAGGCAGGAGAGGTGAAGAAGGAATGTAAGAGGAAAGCACCATGGGTAGTAGAAGAAGGCAGAATCATGAGAGAGGTGATAGGCAGCTAGAAGAGGAGGCAGAGTGAAAGTAGAATGGGGGAAGGGAGAGGGAGGGAATTACCGGAAGTTGGAGAATTTGATGTTCATACCAAGGGGCTGGAGACTACCCAGATGGTATATGAGGTGTTGCTCCTCCAACCTGAGTTTGGCCTCATCATGTCAGTAGAGGAGGCCATGAATGGACATATCCGAATGGGAATGTGAAGCAGAGTTGAAGTGGGTGACAACCAGGAGATCCTGTCTGTTGTGGCGGACAGAGCGGAGGTGCTCGATGAAGCGGTCCCCCAATCTGGATGTATTGGAAGTTGCAGAGGATAATATGCTAGATCCGGAGGCTGGTGGGGTGGTAGGTGAGGATTTCTGGTAGGTTTCTGCTCCCAGGATGAGGCTTTCCATTCCAGGACATCTCAAATGTCCTCTTTCTTTAAGAATCGTGGTTTCCCTTCCGCCGTCATCAATGATGCCTTCACCCACATCTCCTCCATTTCCCGCACTTCGGTCCTCACCCCATCCTCCCATCACCACAACAGGGACCGTGTTCCCCTTGTCCTCACCTACCACCCTACCAGCCTCCGGATCCAGCATATTATCCTCCACAACTTCCGCCACCTTCAACAGGACCCCACCACTAAGGACATCTTTCCCTCTCTACCCCTCTCTGCTTTTCACAGGGATCATTCCCTCCGCGACTCCCTGGTCCACACGTCCCTCCCCACAGATCTCCCACTTGGCACTTATCCCTGCAAGTGTAAGTGCTACACCTGTCCCCACACCTCCTCTCTCACCACCATTCAGGGCCCCAAACAGTCCTTCCAGGTGAGGCAACACTTCACTTGTGAGTCTGTTGGAGTCATCTATTGCATCTGGTGCTCCCGGTGCGGCCTGTTCTACATCGGTGAGACCCGACGCAGATTGGGGGACTGCTTCGTCGAGCACCTCCACTTCGTCCGCCACAACAGACAGGATCTCCTGGTTGCCACCCACTTCAGCTCTGCTTCACATTGCCATTTGGATATGTCCATACATGGTCTCCTCTACTGCCATGATGAGGCCAAACTCAGGTTGGAGGAGCAACACCTCATATACCGTCTGGGTAGTCTCCAGCCCCTTGGTATGAACATCAAATTCTCCAACTTCCGGTAATTCCCTCCCTCTCCCTTCCCCCATCCCACTTTCATTCTGCCTCCTCTTCTAGCTGCCTATCACCTCTCTCATGATTCTGCCTTCTTCTACTACCCATGGTGCTTTCCCCTTACATTCCTTCTTCACCTCTCCTGCCTATCCCTTCCCTGCTTCTCCTCCCCCACCCCTTGATCTGTCCTCTGATTGGTTTTTCACCTGCATCTTCCCCCTCCGCCCACCTTCTTTATAGGGCCCCTGCCCCCTCCTTCTTCAGTCCTGATGAAGGGTGTCGGCCCGAAACGTTGGATGCTGCCCGACCTGCTGAGTTCATCCAGCTTGCTTGTATGTGTTGATTTGACCACAGCATCTGCAGTGTACTTTGTGTTTACGAATCATTCATTAGCTGTGAAGGAATTTTTGTTACTTGTCTGAGGGTTATAAGTCAGTAAATTTAGTTTCCAAAGCTGTAGAAAAGTAATATCTATAATTATTAGTAGAGGAAGTACATCACCATTTCTAATTATCTGTATGCCAGTTTTAAATCTAACCAACCAAATAAATGGTATATGATAATAGTCTAGCTTACTTCTCCTTTTATCATTCACCGTTTGAGCAGATACAAGTACAATAAAATTTCCCATGATATATCTGCAAATTGAAGTTTGCTGAATTAGAATTTCTGGGACCAAAAGAATTGTTTGAGAAAGTTGTGGCAGGTCAGGAAAGTAGGACAGTAGATGATTAGAACTTCTCTCCCTGTGGATGTGAACTCTCTGAACTCCATGCCACTGGTTCAGTCAAACTGTTAGAGCTTGCCTATAACCAAGGGAGTGGCAACAATGTCTTGAAGCCAAATGCACACAGTAAAAATAATAAGGGGCAGACAACAGTTCTCTAAAATCATGAGTTCCATAACATTGTCTTAGAAAACTTACATGAACTTAATGGCCATCAATTTGTAAGTACTTGACTGCGCAGAGGGCCTAAAATGTCAAAATGTGATAAAATGTTAAAAGACGATTCCTTCATATTTATCAAGATCATCTTTGGAAAGGGTTGGCTGGTTACAAGACTGGTTTTTTGAAGCACTTTAACCATACCTGGAAGTTTGTACAAGATACTGATATACAATTCATGGTTGTCAAAATTAATGTTTACAAAACATTTGTTTATTTAGGTATTCAGGATGATCAGCTTTAAGGCTAAGTTTTAATCTAGTTGGTTTCAACCAAGAATCTAAAAGTTCTGATGCTACCTCAAATTCCATAACATATGCGAGTCAGTCAACAGTAGCGCTAGACTCTGAAACCTGTGCAAGCTGCTAAAACTGCAGGGACCTTAATTAAATAAATGCCACCCTCACACCACCACTCCCCCAGCTGAAATGATGAAGGCACATGAAATGATGAAAAATATGCCCAAAATATCATAATGATCCTTACATCATTACTTCAAAAGTCAGGAATCCATCCTTTCAATCCTATGTCTTTCTCCACCATCTTTTCGAGCAGCTGCTCCGCTGTGAATTGCCAAACCCTGACATACTGTGTTTGGTTTGAAAGGAACATCTGCTAAACAAACACCAAAACCACCATATTTGTGAGATACTTATGCAAGAACCTCAAGATTATGGACATTTAATATACATCCAAGCAATTACATTATTCTTCATAAATTAATGGCATTCATAAATTGAGCAATTGTAGCTATATATTACAATTTTCTTCATGATTTTGCTGCATGTTGTATCAATTCATATATTAAAGCATTGTGAACCGATCAAATGCCAACTTCTGCAGCAATTGAAAAATAGGCAAGCATAGCTGAGTTGTTTTGCTAGGACATTAACGTGTATTCTAAAGAGCTTCAATATCATTTTTCTTTCAAAATATATTAAATTCATTATTTACAGAATAACAGGCAATACTAGCACGTTGCAATCCCAGCATTAAAACCACTGTTCAATATGTCAGGCTCTGTCCGCACCCCAGCTCGTTTGTTTATCTATTTTTATGTTTGAATCGTTTGTTGCTTTATCAGTTAACCCAGTGGAAAATATCAGGATCGTAGAATCTCTGAACAGCCTATTTTGATTAAATCACATACCAGTCAGATGCAAAATATATTACTAATTCAATTATTCTGCCCAAGAAACTGATGAGAAGATTGACTGAAATGAAAGAAGCTCTGAGCTGCTGACCATCTGGGAGTTGTCAGCAGCAGGATATTTCTGGAAATTGATGTTGATTCAAATTGAACGTGAAGTGACAATTTTTCCTTTAACCCTTTCAAAGCTGATTGAATTCTGAATTATATAGTTTCAATGGCTCTCAACACGATAGCTCTCTTCACCTACCTTTTCAGTTAAGAGGGAAGTGCAGGTGATGTTCCTACCCTGACTATGAACATTGTTGAACAATGCAGGGCCTATAGCTGCTCTTTAAACAGGTACATTCTTCTTTATAGTGGAATACAGTGAAGACGCATGATTTTTCTCCCAAGTTCATGAGAGGTGCTGGTGCAAATCCAGTGCACAGCCACAGAACATAATTATAGTGATAATTCCTTGCAGATGATGTGAATAAAGTTAGGCATCTGGCATTCCATTTCTCCAGCTGAACATGAGCCCTAATGGCTGGTCTTCATATTACACAGTACATTGGGCTTAAATCCTGCAACTCCTTACCTTCCAAAACTGTGAGGCTATTTCACTGGCTACTTCTCCAGCTCTCACATATTTGAAGAAAAATTCTGTACCTTCATTGTATTCCACAATAAAGGAAGTAAACAGTTATGAATCACACATAATTCAGGAATACTCTTTGTTCACACAGAAACATTATACAGTGTATACAAATGCACATACAGGTGCAGCAACACATACACCGAGCTTCCACAAAGGTTACTGGAGCAGAAACAGGCAGCAGAATTAGTTTTCCATTTTCCAGACTGGGTGCACTTTAACTAATTTACCTGTCTAAGGTGAGTGGAATTGAGTTTAGGGGAGATGACAAGGGGAGTTTTTAAATTACACGGAGTATGGTAAGTGCCTCAAACACACTGCTGAGGTTAGTGGTAGAGGCTGATATATTAAGGTTCAAAGTACATTTATCATCAAAGTATGTATGCAGGATACAACTCTGAGAATCGTCTTCTCCAGACAGCCACGAAACAAAGAAAACCATGGAAGCCATTCAATGAAAAACATCTCACACACAAAAATCAAATCGTGCAAACAGTAACAAGAACATCAAATGCCCCCACATGCAAAAAAAACCCAAATCATGCAAACGGCGACAACAATATCAAACCCCAAACCTCAAATAGGGACATTTAAGAGAGTCTTAGATACGCACTTGGTGAAAGAAAAATGGAGGGTCATAAACTATGGAGGAGGGAGGGGTTAGATTGTTTGTGGAGTAGGTTAAGAGGTTTGCACAAACTCATGGGCAAAGGGCCTATACTGTGCTGTGCTGTTCTGTGTTTTATGTTCTACATACACAATCAACCTTGCTGACATCAGTATACTGGTTGGCATCCGTCTGCCTCAAAGGACACTGGGTGATGATCATTATCACAAGCCCAGACAGAAGGTATGGAGATCCTGAGATGCCCAGTTGTCAAGAACCCCCTTCTCGGTCTCACCAGTGCAGTCCAAAGGAAAACCTATGAAGCAATACGTTTGGGTCCGGCTTGGCTGCCAGAGCTGCTGGAAGGATGTCCAATGACGTCCAACCGCCTTAGGGGCCCCACTCCAGATTTGCTGTCTGGGTTTACTCCTGTAGCCTTATATTCCCAAGGCTGCCCACAAGGCAGTGGGGCTATTTACCCATGATCTGGAGATCATGCCAGTGGGCCTGTGTGCTATGTGTGCAGGAGCCAGACCTCCACCCCATCCTTTGTAGTTCAGCCTGAGTCCAAAAGGAGTTCAGTTTCCGTGTGTCACCAGTGAGAAAGCACTACATGAGGCTTGCTGTTGGTGAGGCTATGTGCTAGTGGGGAGAGACTTACACACTCGGCTCTTCTTTTCTTCTTGCCAGTGGTGGAAGCTGAAAGTGAGAGCAACAAGCACTACCCACTACACTGCCACACTAGACATGTCACAACTATCTTGACACTATCAGTATACCATCATTGCTTTATACTGAAATGCCATCCCTCAGTTAATGTTTTCTGCAAAGAATAAAATTCCTCTACCTCCAATAGAAAAATAAATCAAATAACAAAATTAATTGTGGTAACATAAACATTTCCCTGGAAGCACAACCAAAATCTACTGATGCTGGAAATCCGAGCAACACATGCAAAGTGCCAGAGGAACTCAGCAGGCCAGGCAGCATCTATGGAAAAAAAGTACTGGCCTGAAACGTCGACTGTACTTTTTTCCATAGCTGTGCCTGGCCTGGTGAGTTCCTCCAGCGTTTTGTGTGTTGCTTGGATTTCCAGCATCTGCAGATTTTCTCTTGTTTGCCATTTCCCTGGGACAACACTGCTTATTGGCTATTATTAACTGGGCAATCTGAATTTGAGGCCACTTGTATATCAGTCATATTTTGCATAACGGTATTCAGAAATATGGTTAGTGTATCAGCCATTTTTGAAAAAGTTAAATAGAGTGTCAGCAGGAGGTCAAAGAATAGATTGCCATTTTAGAGAGATTTCATTCTGAATATTTTTAATGGCAGAGATGAAGTTTTTCCTTTCTGTAATGTCATAAAGGGCAGCACACTGGCATGGCAGTTAGTTGTGCAACCTCACAGTCCAGTCATCATTTCAATTCTGACCCGGAGAGCTGTCTATGTGCTGTTTGAAAATTCTCCCTATGATAGCTGGGTGATCTGGTTTCCATCTGTTAGAGGCATGGTGCTGCTTGGTGAATTGGCTGCTTTAGGTAGCCCCAATGTAGGTGGGCAGCAGGAAAATTGGGAGGTGCATGTCAAAGAATTCATGGGAAATGAAAGGGAATTTGTGTAGATAGGAACTTGATAATCAGCATGGATGTAGTGTGATAAATTGCTACCCAACTCTGTGACTCTGATGGAGGATACCATAGAAACATAGAAAACCTACAGCACAATGCTGGGCCGAACATGCACTTACTTTAGAAATTACCTCGGGTTTCTCATAGCCCTCTATTTTTCTAAACTCTATGTACCTATCCAGGAGCCTCTTAAAAGACCCTATTGTATCTGCCTCCACCACCATCGTTGTTAGCCCATTCCACACATTCACCACTCTCTGCATAAAAAAACTTACTCCTGTCATCTCCTCTGTACCTACTTCCAAGCACCTTAAAACTGTGTCCTCTTGTGCTAGCCATTTCAGCCCTGGGAAAAGCCTCTGACTATCCACACAAACAATGCCTCTCATCATCTAATACAACTCTATCAGGTCACCCTTCATCCTCCATCGCTCCAAGGAGAAAAGTCCAAGTTCACTCAACCTATTCTCAGAAGGCATGCTCCCCAATCCAGGCAACATCCTTGTAAATCTCCTCTGCACCCTTTCTATGGTTTCCACATCCTTCCTGTAGTGAGGCGACCAGAACTGAGCACAGTACTTCAAGTGGGGTCTGACCAGGGTCCGATATAGCTGTAACATTACCTCTCGGCACTTGAACTCAATCCCGCAGTTGATGAATGCCAATGCACTGTGTGCCTTCTTAACCACACAGTCAACCTGCACAGCAGCTTTGAGTGTCCTGTGGACTTGGACCCCAAGATCCCTCTGATCCTCCACACTGCCAAAAGTCCCGTCTACAACCACTCTTTGCCTTGTGTGTGCAAGCCAGTTCCATATCCACAAAGCAAGGTCCCCTTGGATCCCATGCCTCCCTACTTTCTCAATAAGCCTTGCATGGAGTACCTTATCAAATGCCTTGCTGAAATCCATGTACACTACATCTACAGCTCAACCTTCATCAATGTGTTTATTCACATCCTCAAAAAATTCAATCAGGGTCGTAAGGCATAACCTGCCCTTTACAAAGCCATGCTGACTATTCCTAATCATATTATACCTTTCCAAATGTTCATAAATCCTGCCTCTCAGGATCTTCTCTATCAACTTATCAACCACTGATACCTTCCAAGCATTTCGTCCCACTGTCCAAAAACAGTTGGGCAGGTTAATTGGTTATTGTAAATTGTCATGTGGTTAGGTTAGGTTTAATCAGGTTTGTCAGGGGTTGTTGAGGTAGCATGGCTCAAAGAGCCAGAAGGCTGTATCACTAAATAAACAAATAAATAAATGGACGTCCCTCTATTCTAAGGCTATACCCTCTGGTCCCAGACTCACCTACTATAGGAAATATCCTCTCCATATCCACTTTATCTGGGTTTTCAATATTCAATAGGTTTCAATGAAATCCCCCCCGCCCCCCCCCCCCCCACTGAACTCTGGCAAGTACAGGCCCAGAGCCATCAAATGCTCCTCATATGTTAACCATTTCATTACCAGAATTATTCTTGTCAATCTCCTCTGGACATTCTTTTCTTAGCCAACACATAGTTTCTTAGATAAGGGGCCAGAAACTGCTCACAATACTCCAAGTGTGGTCTAACCAATGCCTTATAAAGCCTCAGTATTACATCCTTGCTCTTATATTCTCATCCTCTCAAAATGAATGCAAACATTACATTTGCCTTCCTTACCACTGACTCAACCTGCAATTTAATCTTCAGGGAATCCTGCACAAAGACTTCCAAGTCTCTTTGCACTTCTGATGTTTGAGTTTTTTTCCCTGTTTAGAAAATAGACCATACCTTTATTCTTTCTATCAAAGGGAATGACCATACACTGTATTCCACCTGCCACTTCTTTGCCCATTCTCCCCATCTGCTAATACCTTCAGCAGAATCCCTGCATCCTCAACACTACCAACCCCTCTACCAATCCTCCTATCATCTGCAGACTTGGCCACAAAGCCATCAATTCCGTCATCCAAATCATTGACGTATAACTT
Organism: Hemitrygon akajei; assembly: GCF_048418815.1. NCBI lineage: Eukaryota > Metazoa > Chordata > Chondrichthyes > Myliobatiformes > Dasyatidae > Hemitrygon > Hemitrygon akajei. The sequence continues at coordinate 173,241,899 of NC_133128.1, forward strand.
GAAAAGAATTGGTCCCAACACAGACCTCTGTGGAACACCACTTGTCACCGGCAGCCAATCAGAAAAGATCCTCTTTATTGCCACTGTTTGCCTCCTGCCAATCATCTAGCCATGCTAGTATCTTTCCAGTTAATACCATAGGTTCTTATCTTGTTAGCTAGTCTCATGTGTGGCACCTTGTTGAAGGCCTTCTGAAAATCCAAGTAAACAATATCCACTGACTCCTTTGTCTATCCTGCCTGTTATTTCCTCAAAGTGGAAAGATGTGGCAATCAATTCCACAGATTCAACCCCCTCTGGCTAAAGAAATTCCTCCTCATCTCTATTCTAAAGGGATATCCTTCTATTCTGAGGCTGTGCCCTCTGGTCTTCAACTCTCTCACTACCGGAAACACTCTCTCCATGTCCACTCTATCTAGACCAGGGGTTCCCAGTCTGGCGTCCACAGATCCCTTGCTTAGTGGTATTGGTCCATGGCATAAAGAAGGTTGGGAACCCCTGATCAAGACCTTTCAATATTCAATCGGCTCATTCTTCCAAACTCCAGCAGGTACAGGCTCACAACCATCCAACACTCTATATCCCTATCATATCTGTTTCAAGTAGGATTCAAAGGCAGTCAGAACATGCATTGTATTTGTGTGAGTGTATCTTTTAATGGCTGATGAACCTGGTCTCATTACATTCTTCATCATTATCTTCTATGTAACAGAATGGAAAAGATACCTCACAGGAAAACTGTTGACTGCTCAGTATAGATGGAAGTATGTCCCATAACAAAAACTGAGGAGTTACCTACTTAAACTGAACCTTTGAGGTGTGGGGGGGGGGGGGTGCTATTCCCATCAGCTAATACTCAAGGTTCAGTCTATTGGAACAGTGATTCATATCAGTAGCCCATTACATTATTTCAGTCTGATACCTAATAACAGGGACATTTTTAAATTTGTTGCTGTTTGCACTAAGAGGAATAGAAGTTGAAATTCTATTCATTGCAATTTTAAAAACAGCCAGCCCACATGTTCAGGTGTGTGTGTGGCTGCTATGATCACTTACAACAAAGCAAGGCCCTTCTTGTGCATAGGATGCAACATGACAAGCCTCTGCCCCATTTCCCCCCATGGCTATCCATAAATGAACATTAGGAGATCCTGTCCTGGAGCTGACCTTAAGAATCCTGTTGAAGTGAACTTTTGAGCTGGAAGTTACAGTGGCTCCCCTCCATTGGAAGTAGCATTGGAAAGGATCATGGCCAAAGGATACCCAAAAAGCAAAGTTTTTTTTGAAGTTCCTTTGGGGCTGAGAGGAAGGAGGAGAAATAATTCTATGGGCCACACAGAGAGAATATAGGCCACCCTGCCTACATACTCGCACCTTCCCTCCCCCAATTCCCAATTATGACATTTCTACAAAAGACCTACCAGCTGATTACCCCCAGCTACCTTGTATCAGAAGGTAGAAATTATAGGAAGAGAGCTTTTCAGATACAGTACTGCTGTTCTGCATGTAAATTTGTGATTACGTTATTTTGTTTAGACATAACCATTTATAGTAGTGTGTAATAATCTTGATATTAACTCTAGTTTAACTTAGTGAAATCTGTTTTGCTAGCTTAAAAGAATGACCAAATGTTAAATATTCTGAATTTAAATGTACAGAGTAATGTGCTAAGGGAAATCTTGGATGCCAAATAAAGGTGCAATTGCTTTCTTGTTATCGTAAAAAAAAATCCAAAGCTAGTAAGTATTTGTTTTAATTTTTGAAATGATCTTTGATTTATACTTCAATTAGTAAGTGAATGAAAGGCTCTGTTTTCTCAAACACGCACACTCACACAAACACATTTACAAACACACACACACACACACACACACACACACACACACACACACACACACACACACACACACACACACACACACACACACACACACACACACACACACACACACACACACACACACACACACACACACACACACACACACACACATGACTTGGCACAGATCTCTGGTACTTGGATTCCTGGAAGATCAGAGACTTAGTGAAAAGAGTTTCTTAATGACCATCTGACTAACGTATGATATACTTTTCCTTTAGCACCATGTATTATGAATTTATTTTTCTGAAATGCAGTAAATGAAATACTTACACAGCTCTTGCTGTGAGAAAGAACAAGTCTTCCATGCCTTTGAAAAAAAATTGAATATTTTTGTAAAATTATTGTACTTTGTTCATAAAATTTTACTTAAGTAAAATGGGTTCTGTAAAAGAGAATAATTTTGTAATACAATATTGTCACAAATGTTGCCCTACATTTATTAGCTTCCATTCCCTGCTAGTCCTTTTCTATGAAGTTGATCCTGTAATTAACCTTGTAGACAGCAGCTTTCCGGAGAGCAGATTGCTTGCAGCACTATTCTGAGTGAACAGCAAAACATTTCCAGATGTACCTATGGTCGCAAATTACAAGACCTCCAGATTTACTTCATATGGAAAACATCACAACACTACATTTATTTACAAAACAGTCTTTAGGGTCTAAGAAATGTAAGAGCATACATAAATTCTTTCTACCTATCCCTCCCCATTTAAACTCCTTTACAACCAGGAATTAGTTCACCAAAAGGACAAGACAAGGGAGACTAATCATTATGCCATCAGAATGAACTATTACTAAAATTGAAAAATATTGATTATTTTATTCATAATGTTGTTATAATAGATTAAATTTACCTTGAAAATAAATATTAGTGCAAACTGAATAGTAGACAGCACTTACTCCCAGTTTAATGAGGTGTCTAATTCTATTCACTCAAACTGCTTCACCACACCATTCTAGACAAGAAAACAAAGTTGTGCCACAGTCTTGTCACAGAGTCATAGAGAAGTACAGCACAGAAACAGGCCCTTCAGCCCATCTAGCCTATGCTGAAAACCAGTTAAAGTGCCAACTGTCAACAACCTGCATTGAGACCGTAGCCCTCCATATCCCTACTATCCACGTACCTCTCCAAACTTCTCTTAGATGTTGAAATCGAGCTCGTATGGACCACTTGTACCGGTAGCTCATTCCACACTCTCATGACCCTCTGAGTGAAGAAGTCTCCCCTCATTTTCTCCTTAAACCTCACCTTTCACACTTAACCCATGACCTCTGGTTGTAGTCCCTCCCAACCTCCGTGGAAAAAGCCTGCTTGCATTTACTCTATCTATACCCCTCATAATCTTATGTTGCATCATTATGAAATTTTAAAAAATATAAAAGATTCTCTTTGATGAAACTCATAAACTTGATCAAAATTTCTCTCTCCGTCTCCCAACGTAAATAAAGTGACTGGTCATTGAGTCACCATGAGGAAATGTACTGCAGATCCAGGAGCTCTGTTATTCCCTCATTCGGACAGTTACAGTGGCTCCCTCAGCACTCTTCAATCCTTGGTAAGGCATTAGGTCAACGGGAGTGTAGAAGGAAATGGTAGGCAGATAGTAGGGATGGTGAATTCTTGGCTTTCTAGCACGGCAGACATACAGAGAGAAGAAGGAGGAGCCTGCAAGTCTGGTACTAGGCAGTGAAAGTCCTCAACTTGCTCAACCACCCTGAACCACAAACTAAACTATAGTAAACTCGTCTGGGATATGAACTTAACATTAACTCCATAAACACCAGGATGGAAGCTGGCCATTGTACATAGAAGATAAAAGCAGAACTGAACATCGAATTCTCCAACTTCTGGTAATTCCCTCCCTCTCTCTTCCCCCATCCCACTTTCACTCTGTCTCCTCTTCTAGCTGCCTATCACCTCTCTCATGATTCTGCCTTCTTCTACTACCCATAGTGCTTTCCCCTTACATTCCTTCTTCACCTCTCCTGCCTATCCCCCACTGCTTCCCCTCCCCCTCCCCTTGATCTTTCCTCTGGTTGGGTTTCCACCCTCCCCCCACCTTCTTTATGGGGCCCCTGCCCCCTCCTTCTTCAGTCCTGACAAAGGGTCTCGGCCCGAAACATTGACTGCTCATTTCAATGGATGCTGCCCGACCTGCTGAGTTCATCCAGCTTGTTTGTATGTGTTGATTTGACCACAGCATCTGCAGCGTACTTTGTGTAGAACTGTTTCCAGCTTACCTAGCACGTAGGCATTGAAGTTTGACACTGCAAAAGGCTTACTTCACTCCATGTATAAACAATTCCTGCAGGGTAGAGTTGGTGGGAGAAAGTGGATAAGCAATAATATAAAAATAATGAAGACTTGGATCGGGAGTAATCATTCCAGGATAAGTGACTCCTCTGTTGATGAGAGCTTGTAATATAGAGAAAGCTTGTTCTGAGTAAACCTTAGACTTGGTGTGAATTCTTTCCATCTACAGAAGGATCAAGGAATATTTGCTCACCGTTATCAGGCTCTTCTGAGGGTTGGAAAGTAACGTCCGTGGGGAATGGGTGGAGGTGGTGAGTGGTGTTATATAGTGGAAACTTGGGAGTTAAATGAGGGTTCTGTGGGATGTTAAATTATACAGACCATTACTTCCACAATAATCCAAAATTACTTTTATTCTGGTGGTAACTATTCACTGTCTTCTGCCACTTCCAATTTCTCCTTCATCTGCTGAAAATTCCAAATATTTCCTTCCTGCATTCACAGGTACCTAGTCCTCTGAAAGTGGTGACACATTTGCTACTTGTGTGGCCACTTTCATCGAACTATCCTGTCTGTACTTGTGACTGAGAAAATGTAGGAAAGGGGATATAAAATGGTGAAGGAGGCTGATGGTAAGGTTGGCCTCACTGGATGGAACTTTGTTACAAGAATTGGCCATCATTTCACAGCTGTACAAGCTGCACCGAGAATATTGTGTGCAGTTTCTGTTGCCAGAGCATACAGAAGGATGTGATTAAGCGAGAGAGGATGTAGAGAAGATTCACAAGAATGTTGCTGGGATTAAGTTATAATGAGAGATTGGAGAGTTTTCCCTGGAGCAAAGGAGGCAAAAGTCTTTTTTACATGGCAAGGGAATGTATAACAAGATGGCATAGGTTTGAGAAAGGGGAATGATTTAATGTAGACATGAGAGGCATGCTTTTCACACACAGGGTGATAGATATATAGAATGAGCTGAGGCATATTGAAAAATGGCCTCAAGTTTTGGACACTTTCTGCAGATAATTATCTCTATGAGGATGCAACAGATTCATATTTATTTGCCTTTATATCCACTGCTTGATTGGTAAGTCTACTCATACCATTATCAGTGACTAAATTTTTTAAATCTTTAGACTCATCTCAACTTAACATTAGAAATTTGGTTGAGTAGACTGATGGGGAAATTTTTTTTAAGGAAGCATTGGTGGGGAAGTGATAAAATAGCACCACCCAGTGGTAAGACATTCGCAAATAACCTTTCTTTCAGGAGTTCCTTGTATGTGTGAAAAGTTGAACTTGCTTTTCTGTCTCTCTTGTTTTCCTTCTCTATTTCTTCTTGCTTATCAATCTGAT